>NC_065899.1:10622765-10927897 GCF_905147045.1 Nymphalis io
GCCGGCGACTTTTCTGAACCGATATGACAAAACCAAACATATAAAACAAGAAAAGAGCGTACTCATTCCTCAAAGGCCGGCAACGCCCCTGCAAGCCCTCGGGTGTTGCAGATGTTCATGGGCGGTGGTAGTCACTTTCCATCAGGTGAGCCTCCTGCTCGTCCCTCTTATATAAATAAAAATAGTTAGCACATTTTGGTTTTTGTAATATTTCGTATATTTTACAGATAGTTCTTGTATGTAAAGCAAAAAAATAGCGTTCCAATGAATTCATTTTGATATATGAACAAGGCGACTTACTTGCATGAGTTCACACGGCAAACATAGTAGGTTTCCTCTTAGCGTTATTAACCGATACATGTTGAAACAAGTCCGCCTTATTAGGGTATTGGTAATGACATCGTTACGTCTATTTGAATGCTTAGCGTTGTACAGTTTTTTGCCTTAATTAGGTACACAATTCGGAAATCGCGTGTACATTTTATATTAATAATCAAAGTCAGTATAATTTGTATACGGTAAATTTTATCTTTCCAAAAATATAGTTTTTTAGTGTACAGTTATCTATATTATTGAGCATTATAATTTATTATATTATAATTAAATTACTCGAATAATAATAATTTGTTTTTGTTTAGACTTTGAACAATATCTACTGAATTGTACTATAGTAATTGTCTATGGCATAGCATTATATTTCATTATAAGCTCCAAACCTTCTCCTCAAAAAAAGGGAGAGGAGGCCTTAGCCCAGCAATGGGACATTCACAGGTTGTTACGAATTACGAATAGCATTAAAATATATTAAATAGAGTTTATTTTATCTTCCATAATAATAGTGATAATTAATATAATTAACATTATGTTTCAAATTGTTTCCGTATAATTTGATGAGGCTATAAAAAATCTAATAAAACGGTTAAGTTAGAATTAATAGAAATAGTGGGCGCCAGTTATTCCATAGTAAAATACTGAAATTAACGCCCACTAGAATGTTCACATGCATAATAATATCGAATGGAATGTAGGCCGGATGCTGATTGCACAGACACTCTCCTCATATCGAATTCTCTTTTTTCCACAAAACGATCTCGCTTGCGCGAAAAATTTCATATCGCCACGCGTTTTGCAAGTAAAATCAGATAACTTTTGACACTTCAATTACGTAGTGATGGCCGCCTCTAATTTTTTTTTCACGCGAAAAAGCGAGAAACATGTCGTGTCAAGAGCACACAAGATCCCGAAGTTTCGAGAACAAAATAAAAGTTTCTACAAGTTAGGCGCTGCTGAAAGCGATAAAAGGAAAATTAAAAAGTTTTTCACGCTTAATTTTTAGCTATGATTTAGGTCAAATTTTATCTGAAATATTTATTATTATATACCGTATTAATACAATTGAATAAAGTACTTACTTCATAGCCGGTAAGTATTAAGAATGAGATGGGCCAGCAGATAAAACGTGTCAAACTTAAGCGAAAATCGAGGGTTAAAACCAGGCAAGCATAACTCACTTTTATTTTTACTTTGTTTATACTATGGTACTAGATGATAAAGGGATACGTAATAAATGGAATATTACTGGGAGAAAGGTCTCGCCCAGCAGTGGATAAAATGCTAACTCATATTATACTGTAACAAAATAACAATATAAGTATGCTATAAGACAATGCAACCAATGCATTAATATGAAAAATATTGCATCTGAATCTCAGGTCAGGCCAATAAAAAGTTATTGAGTTTATCCGTCGAATATTCTTCCGTGCCTCGGAGAGCACGTAACGCTGTTGTTCCTGCGACTGAACTCTTTCCGGGCGTGTCGGATTGCCGTCCCATCGGATTATGAGAGTAAGGGAATAGAGAGTGCACCTGTGTTTGTGCACACACTTGCGGACTTTAATATGTCCTGCGCAGTTGACTAATCCCTCTTGAGATTGGCCGCCGTGGCTGAAATCGGTCTGGAGGACATTATTATTATTATTATTATTATTTTATAGAATAGGAAGGTGGACGAGTATATGGGCCACCTGATGGTAAGTGGTCACCAAACGCCCTTAGACCAATGTCTAAGGGCGTTTGGTGTCATTGTAAGAAATGTCAACCATCGCTTATAGCCAATGCGCCACCAACCTTGGGAACTAAGATTTTATGTCCCTTGTGCCTGTAATTACACTGGCTCACTCACCCTTCAAACCGGAACACAACAATATCAAGTATTGCTGTTTTGCGGTAGAATATCTGATGAGTGGGTGGTACCTACCCAGACGAGCTTGCACAAAGCCCTACCACCAGTAAATTACATTTATACACCTGAAATAGTGTTCAATATTGCTCATAATAAAATTAAATAATATTTATCAAGAGTAATGTTTTGTAAATCCACCAACCAGATGATTACATTTTATAAACATTAATAAATAAATCATTTTAATAATGAGAAGATTGAGATTGTTTAAATATAATTTATTCATCTTTGAATTAAATTGAATCCGCTAAATTATATTTAAATGAAGACATCACGAGGTGCAGGTGAATACAACTTGACAGATGGAATTTACAATACGAGAACCTTCAGGCGATGCAACAATGTTTTATGTGTTTAAGTTTACGCTTGTTAATTTTCCATTATGTTAAAGGGCAAATATTTTATTATGATGTTTACTTTACAGTAATATATGGTAAGATAATTCGTATAAAAGGTGAAATTATAATGCTTTTTTAAAATATTGATACTTTTATTCAAACAAATTAAATAAAAATAGTGTAAATCTTTTCTTACCATAGTTAAGTTAAAAAGGATAAAAAGCAAACAAATTATAAGTCATCATTATTAATACTGTTTAATATGAAATCACAGGTCGAAAAACTAGATATAATTTGCCTTTAAAATTTAATGATTTATTATGTCGTATAATTATAAATTTTGTTACTAGACAAATAAAAGGACCAATTCCGGAGCCATTTGGAGGTCAAAGCCAAATTGGCTTGGACTTCGGGCAAAGTCCTAAATATAGCGACCGTACTTCAAACCGGAACAGCGGGCTTTTTAGAGACAAAGGGATGACCATTTATGTGGTCGGACTTGATCTTTAAATCTACAAATATATATAGTCTCACCTCTGGACTGGCTCTTGCCTATATTAACCCCTGTTACTGCTTTTTTTGTTTTGGTGGCTAGCTTACGTCTTCATATTCGGGGTTGGGCCATTAAAGAAATATGGGGTTTTCCTGTCGAGATTTACTTAGCAGCAGTCTATAGTCTGGAAATTGTTCGGGCTCTGGTGGCTTGAAATTCACGTAAAGCTGTTAGTTCTGCATCTGAAAGTAGGAAGACAGATAGAAGAATATATAGTGGACTTTTGCTGACGCATACACGTTTGAACTATAAATTGGTCAGCGCAATTGGTCAATCCCTCATAAATCTGTCAAAAGGACATCATATTAATCTCAACATTTTGACTTTATCCAAAGCTTGGCAGCTTGTATTGATGAAGATCCCATATGAACGAAGACCTTATAGAAATTATAAGCTTTCGGTGAGATGTTGGCACCCTGTGGACATTATATCTTTTATAAATGGGTAATATTCTGCTGAATTATTCGACTTGATCACTGCCACGTTTTTATTATCGTACAATTTCCTCCATGACTAGATACTAACCTTACCACCTTGATTCCAGGCATCCATTGAAGGTACGTGTATCGCAATGGTTCTATCCGCATACGTACAAGTTCAAGAATGATCTTAACCTGAGGTGTCGAGTGAGGACGGTACCGCTGGATTTTTTGTGGGTATTCCGGTGAGCCCCATATACCCCCCACCTCATATGGGGGAAACGAGTAAAGAAAAAAAAGCTACACAAATGCAAATGAATTGCAAACATGCGTAAACTGTGAAGAAAAGCATTAAATCAACAGTTGTTTCAAATAAAACGAATTTCAACTTTAAGTATATGTTTATTTTAATGACACTTCAGAGTTTAAAATAACCGCGTGGACGGCTTGAAAAAGATACTAACTGGTGGAAATCGTGTGAAATTAAACTGTTATTGTATATTTTACCTTTTGTTAAACAACTTAAAGTTCATTTTTGTATAAATATGACTTGTTTGTCTCGCTCGCAAAGTTTTAATGAACCTTAATTTATGGAGTCTTGTACTATGGACATTGGAACTTTATTATAGTTCTTATATTTATTACAATAAGAATCAATATTACTTATTTTTTTTAACTGATAGATATTCACAAATTTGTCGCCTTTATGGGAGTTTGGATATAAAGAAATGTACGGAATCGTGGTCGATTTTCGAGGTACAATGTTTTGGTTTATATAATCCCTATAATGAATCTGGATTTAAACTTTTCTGTCACTAAAGTATTTTGAAATTTCGTATATTTACTGCATCTGTTTATGTACCTTTTTCAAGGGATTTTATAGTCGTGCCCACAGTGATGTCCCAAAGTAACCTCAAATATTTCAAGAAAGTATAAATGTATTTACAAAAGAAAATAAACATCTTTTATATCTTCGTGAGGCTGTAATATGTTCAACATACGTACATTTAGTTTAATCACTAATCTAGTGATATTACGTCTTTCTTGTGACATTTTTTTGTAACTGAATTATCATTAAAATAATTTGTTTTTTGATGTAATTGACTAAAAAAACACTACATAGCCCTCGAATTTACATTTTAATTTTACGCGGTGGTAGAGCTTTGTACTAGATCATCTGTGTAGGTATTACCCACTCATCACATGTTCTACTGCCAAATAGCTATACCTAATATTGTTGTGATGCGATTTAGAGTAATTGAGCCAGTGTAACTACGTGAACAAGGGACATAACATCTTAGTTCCCAAGATTGATGACACATCGACGAAGTAAGGAATGGTAATATTTCTTACGCCACTAGTCTATGGGCGATGCGGGTTCAGTGATGCATACACGTGGCACTATACCATTTGGCATATACAAATTTGTTAGTGATATTTCTGCTGAGCATAAGATTAATTATCATCAAATTTACGTATCCATAAACTCAATGATTCACGCCTGTGATCTCTTGTTTACATTTCATTTTTGGCACTTAATTCTGGTACTTATGAAGGTTTTTCAAAGAAACCCTCGAATCAATTTCCACAACACGCTTAGCCAATTTTATTTTAGAAATTAATTTTTAGAAAAGAACTTATCCTTTGCTTTTAAAAAAGTCTAAATATTGTTTTACAAGTTTAAATTTCGAATTACTATTTTTTATGTCCTTTTTATCTAAAATAATTTAACAGTTTTGTATATTATATCAGTTGTAGTCCTCAAGACAACTTCATGTATCCCTGAAGGTACGAATCCCCTCATTGTAAAACATAGCTGTTGCCTGTCTTAACCGCAGGACCAAAAACTAATTAATATTAAGTCATTATTGTACAAATATAATAATTATAGTTATTATTGTACAAATATAATACTAAAGTTCTTATATTAACTTGGTCTATGAATATTTTTGTATCTGATATCCAAAACACATTGATAAATAAAGCTCATTACGCAATACAAGATTATATGAATGGTGAAAAATCGTGGAGTTGCACGTATAAATAAATCTATATGTATATATTTCATTGTATTTGATTGATTCTATAATTAAAATAGTAGAAATAGAGTAAAAAGTGTCTTTATTATTTGATTAAATGCTAGCAAAATATTTTTATTAAGGTCGAATAATACGATGGCGATGCGAAGTGATCGACAAACTTTAACACAATTTAATAAAATTCATTAATTGTTTTGTATATTCTCTTATACTCGCACAATAAACTGTAGTTGTAAATAAGAATTTTTAAAACCAGATTTACTAAAAACTTTAGTATTACTATAACTATTCATTCATATGTTTTAATCAAAAACTACAATTAATGAACATTCTGTCATACTTTTAGTCATTCATTTTCAATGTCAACACTGCTTAACAAGCCTTCATTTCGTAGCGATCTCTCTTTTAAATATTTTGTAAAAGCTTTATACAATATTATGACTAGCATACCATATTGTCAGTCGTTATTATCCCGAGGATGATAGACTTCACTACAGACTAGACTGCTCTTATATTTTATCGCATTGTGGGTTACATGCTCCCAATAGTTATATTAAAATAGTTGCACAATAAGAATATACTAACTAATATTATAAGCGAGTTTGCTTATTTATTTGTTTGCTTGTTACGCTTTCATGTTTCAACTATCAAACCAATCTTCATTAAATTTTGCATATACGTTGTCAGCAGTACAGACAAGGAAATAGGGTGGGTACCAAATAACTCCCCCTCCCCTCACGCGTGGGCGAAGCCACAGACGGAAACCAAAAAACTGGTTATTGTGTTGTTCGTAGATATTATTTTATATTTTCACTTCAATTCGATGAAAAATGCGTAAATACATATACGAACATAAACAAACATCGACCTTAATGTATAAGATGAAATTATAATTAACATATACAAATGAGTATCAATTTATACATGTCATTTCTTAAATATATTAAGATAAATTAAATAAATATATAAAAAAGTGACGAAGTGCTAACGACGACAATATTTATTATAGTTAAATAGCGTCATATTTTCACCTCACATTATACATAATAATCAACGATCAAGAAGACGTAAAGATCTGTTATACGATTTATCACATAATTTAGTTCGAGTTGATTCATTGCGGTGATTAATTTCACAGTAAAATAAAATAGTAAGCTAGATATTTGACAAAATGAACCATTAGTTGTTACGAAACAGTTTATAAACAAAGTTCGTCAGTTGGCGACTTTACAAGAAGCTGTCGAGCGTACAGTTTTAGAAATAAAGTAAAACATAAATGTTGAAAACGTTGAACATAACAAGCAAAATAAACTGTTCTTTTTATGTAGTTTTTACAACCATCTAGCACCGAAACGAGTCATTTGTTTAAGCACTTTGTAAAACTGATTTCTGTCTTTGTTTAAACACATAATTCAAACGATCAAAGGAGGGGTAATGACCTTCTGTCATTAAAAACTTTAAATAGAAATTAATTATTATTGTTATTTTGAAAGATACATCTATGTATATAGGTACACAATAATAGTATTATGAAGTGTATAAATAATAAATAAATTTGTTCTCGGTTATTTTTTTTCCTTTCATTACATAAAGGACAAAAATTGATTAATATCAATTTGTCTTTCTACGCACGTATTACACAGATCTGATTGCATGGATTTTAATGAAGCACGGCCCATATCTTGATTTTATGCTAAAGCTACATAACTGATTTATCATTGTTCAGCTAAAATCATTAAAAAAGCCTGAAACACGAAACTTGGGATGCTTTTACTGTTTATGAAAAGTAATTTCTGAATGAAACCGATGAACAGAAAACAAAGGTAGTAACATATTCTTGTGGAAATTTTAAAACTCCGGTTAGTTTTTAAAATATATTTGCAGACGCAATTTATGAGAACGTGGTATCCAGTTCGAGGAAGTACCACACGCGCACCAATTATTCTAGTACTAAATATTTCGGTACGCTGCATACTTGTTTGAAGAGGGGTTAGCCAAGTCTAATTAACACGATAACATGTACAAGGTATAAAATGTTTTATGTCTTTGGTAGCGCGTTGACAGTATAAGGAGTATTTTACCATCAGATGGCCGATATGTTCGTATCTTATGATATACCTTCATTCAATAATTAAAATTAAAAAAAAAAACGTTCAAAAGCATCTTTCACAATTACACAATTAATGAAAAACGGATTATAAATAATTTTCATAGAATATTCTCGAATTTCATTTCGAAGAATGGCGTTTTTCATATCAGCAAAGCTACGAGCGGAGAGATAGTCTGTTACTATAAAACGCAATTATGTTACATGTTATTAATTTTAGTTCCAGTTTCAATTTTGGCATTCGACCGTCCAACCAGTTGTAATATTCATCATTTCTCTGGCTTCAGTGACTTTAAATGCTACATGGAAGAGGTTTTTATTTTTCTTTTATTTATTCTCGCCTCGATTCTTGCCAGAACGAAGTACTCATAAAACTATAGAGAGCTCCTTGTTTTACACAGTCTTTTATATTTCAACGGTCATTTCAACTGAAAAAGAAAATATCATTTCCGTAGCTTAGATGATTGTGAAAAACTTAAGAAGCATATATATTTTAATTGTTAAATTATAATAAATTTTAGGCGTAGCTGTTATTTCAGCTTATTTTAAATTTAAATAAAATATATTGTGATACGAGTACGTTCATAAAAAGTAAAAGAAATATTTAAAAAAAAATAGTATTTCGAATTTTAAACGGTCACTTAAACATATTTTTCAATAATTATGTATATTCATACTTCAAATATAATGAAATACTTGTAAGACATTAGTATTATACGAAATATTAGACTAATTAAGGCTTTGTGAAATATGCTTGTAAAATATATCTTTGTACCTTATGAAGGTAATTAGGAACTGAGTAGAACAATAAATACCAGGGAGATGCTCATGAACTGGTGACAGTGAAATATACATAGACTCTTAGCTAATTACAGTTTTCTATTACTAAACAACGTTCCATTTAATTAAAAAGTTTTCATATATCATATTTAAGAAAAGTTGATATAAATATTGTATAGTTCAAGCGATGCATAAAACTACTCATTTAGAAAGATAAATATTTGAGCCTAAACCTCAATAACTCGACAGTGACCTTCAGGTTGTTAAGGTCAACATCTTTTTATAACTCAAGTTTACGTTATATTGGAGGAAAATTAAGCACATTAGTATTTTTTTTCAAGATTCACCATAGTTTTCCATACTCAGATATCGGTATATTAAAAGTAAGATTGTTGAACATTGGTATTTCTTATCACAATTTCCAGACATATAAAAATGCTTGGAGTTTATGTAAAGTAAACCTGTGCGATGTTTATACTAAAACTGTGGTGAACTAAATTTTACACCGATATGTTTAGTCGTTGAGACGTGAACTAACAAAAAACATTTGTTTTATTAAAAAAAAAATACCGTAAAGCAAAAATGTTATGTTAATTCCAAAAAATATGAGCAATAAACAGTATAAGATAAATGGCTATAATAATACACGATAGATGTACATAAAAGAGAAATCATAAAACATATGTAGTTTTCCAGTAAAAAATTACCTGGAAGTAGAAACAAATAAATATTTTAACGCACGCAATTTTCCCTAAAAACAATTTGAATATCACATTCTTTCACATAAAACGGCTGTAAAGGCGGTACGTCGTAATCCAAGCTAATACACTGCCCCAGATAGAACGACTCTTAAAGCGACTTCAGCTCATGTAAAGCTTTTGTCTTTTAAATTATTGATCTTCCTTGTGTATTCTGCAAAGTCAAATTTGAAAGTCGTCTGTGAGTTTAAAATTGCAATAAATTGACACACTGTACTGAAGTTCACTGCTGTATGTGAAGCGTGTTTGACTATTTGTCTCAAACTTATTTGATTATATTAACTACATCGTATAATACATATTGGATACATATTGAAGGCTATTATAAAAAATTAGGCAAATATTTGTATTGACCGCCCAAACTTGGTAAGCATAGTGGCAATGCACCGCTGTTACGATTTTTTGGCAGTTTGAGTTATTTGTAGATTCAGTCCATATGTGGATGATTTGTTTATAATACAAAACGGTAACGACAAAGCGAAGATTGTAATTGAGAGAATGCTTGTATAATTGCATGTCTGAAATTTAGTAATCATTATTTACGATCAAACCGTTGAGTTTTTAAAGTAACTCTCACAAACTTTCCTTGCTGTTGTTTCCTGGTCTCTGGTTATTATTTGTTTGTGTTGCAGTTGAGTCTTATCTCGATTGTAAATACATCAAAACTAAATAATTAATTCTGAATTATATTGATTTGAATATTTAATAAAGGGTGGTCATTGGCCACGTTTTGTTAACTAATATAGGAATAAAACACTGTTGTCGATAATATTATCAGTATAGGTGGCATGAATGATCCAGAAATCAATTGAATAGTAAACTAAGAAGTTTAATAAATAATATATTAAATCCAATCAATCTCTACATAAGACCGAACACCTTTGTATTGCTTCATTTTGGTTGCAAGAATGAGTGAGCCAGTTTTGGGTACATATTGGATTTTATCGTTCACAGTGCATTTGTATTATAATAAATTGACGTTAAACATAAGTTGCTAAATAAATAATTTCTCACCAAAAATTTTGGAAAGACAATCCGAAAATTGTGTCTCCGGATGTCCACGTAAACACTCACGAGAACAGCATCTACTCGTAACTCTTGACTCGCGATCCTTGAAAACGTACCTGCTAGGAACTATGTTAGTAATTTTGTAGTACGAGTCACAATTCTTCGTTACATTTCCCTTTTAGTTCGCATGCTCTATTTATGGTTAGGCTATATATTAATTTTCTCGCAACGTTCATAGTTGCAATTTGCTATAGTACCCATAGGAGTGCTACAATAAACATATCGCTCAGTGGGGATCGTAATTCTGTCAAGTATCACTTGTTATTACTTGTTTTGACGTGAGATATTCAACGAACATCGATCATAGCCTAACTATGTAATTGAAACTGCCTTCATGTTGACACGCTTGCTTTATTACTATTGAAATTTTGTGAAATGATTCATATGACGTTGAAAATGTTACGTTTATTACAGTCGTTTTGATTTTTATTGATATACCATTCAAATTATTTTATAGGGCAGAAAATATTTTAAATTCATATTTTTGTATTAATTAAAATATATATATAATTTATTAAGGAATCACAAATACTACTATTTTTTGTGTTAATTTTGGGTACAGCAATATCCAAAAGAATAAATATCATAAAGAAATCTGATACTATAATATCACATAGCTACGCTAACCAGCCTATACCGTTGAGCAATGATGGCCTCAAACATTCTAGTTGAACGTAGTTGTTTCGCGTTAAATTTAAACTACATAAAAAGTTATAAAAGAATGATAGTAACAGTCTTCGCCCTGGACGCTGGCAATTCTGACGAATCTGGCGCACGCTAACAAAACAACACAGAATACAATAGAAACAATACAATACTCATACCAAAACTTTGTAGAGAGACTTGTAGGTCTCAAAAATATATACCTAAATATTACTGTGCTGTGCGATCAATGAATACTTGGCAGCATATTTGGGTCGTTCATAAAGTTCACTAGCATCACATTGCGTTACCATTTATATTGTATGTATGGTAAAGTCGATGCGAAACATTGATAGATATAGAATAGCATATGGGCCACCTGATAGTAAGTGGTCACCAACGCCCTTAGACATTGGCAGTGTAAGACATGTCAACCATCGCTTACATAGCCAATACCACCGATCAACCTTGGGAACTAAGATTTTATGTGCCTGTAATTACACTGCCTCACTCACCCTTCAAACCGGAACACAACAATATCAAGTACTGCTGTTTTGCGGAAGAATATCTGATGAGTGGATGGCACCTACCTAGACGAGCTTGCAAAGCCCTACCAAAAGCCCTACCACCAGTTAAAAAACCTTTTTTTATATATCAGTGATGTGGATAGCTATTATTATTATTTAAATGTTATTTTATTTTTTTATTTTATTAAACCTTTATTGCACACAATTTACAAACATATAAAAGAACAAGTAGTACATATAGTATGCAAAGGCGGCCTTATCACTTACAGTGATCTCTTCCAGGCTCTATAAGAAGAAATATTTATGTTTCTTTTAGCCATTATCAGATCATTAACGAACAACTTTTACTTAAAAATTATTGAGTACTTATAAACTCAGTAGAAATATGTAATATGCCAACATAAATACTGTTATTTGAAACAATAATGTTACACCAATTTGAGCAAAATAAACATTAATAGCTTTATTGAAATGTGAACACATCTATGTATTATTGTGATGATTTTAAAGACACTATCTATTGTGATCTATTGTGGGAAAAACACTTAGATTTACTGTTCAATATATTTGGATGGATTATAATAAAAAATGTATTGAAACACTCACTCTTAAGGAATGCAGTTGTTAATATTATCCAAAATTGTTAATATTTTTTTATTGAAATCTAAAAGCAAGCATTTAGTTTCTTAAGCATATCAAAATGAATACTAAGCTTCTTTGTTACGGAGTGTTGTTCCAATATAGCATAATACAACTAACGGGTCTTAATTTGTGGGTATCGTAATATTTGGGGAATTTTAAATATGCGTACTCATCAAGAGGTAACGTAGGCATTTAAACTAACCGTTTGGTGCTAGGGAACCATTCCACCAGCAATCGTCTTTTCATTAAGGGTTCTCGTAAGATATGCGGTTAATTTTTTGACACGTATATACTAACTCGCATTTGAACAGCATAGTGGAATTAGCTGCAAAACTTCTTCTCGAAAGGAAAAATTGCCTTCACTGTGTCATTTGACAAAATCACTTTCGCGCAAAAATAGACCTGGGTAACAAGTAGTAATAAATAAGATCAGTATTATACATACAGCTTCTTTATTCACTCAACTTTAAAGTAGATATTTTCGTCGTATAACGTTTTATTTCTTTATTTTATACCTTGCCTTGTTTTCAGATCACGATCCCTCTAACAAAACACTTGTTGCCAAAGTGTTTATTACACCGTACCAAGCGAATCTCGTAAAACGTGAAGTTTGATTGTTTCGAGCAATCGTACTGCAATAAGCACTTGTTCTAATGCGGTTTTGAGGGCGAACTCCTATTTACTTTTAACATGATTCAAATAGGTCAGCGTACAAAGGATAAGTAAACAGATAAACAGTCGTTTGTTTGAAAACTAGGTCTCGTCGCTGTATTGTTATACTTTGAATCATTAGTGTCTTATAAATGTTATTATTCATTTTGAAATATCACTCTCTTTAAATCTTCACAGCTGTTGAATTCACTAAAATTTTCGTGTAAATAATATTCGTGATAATTAAGCCAAAATAATTGAGGATCAAATTAAAATATGTTATTGTTTTCATTTAAATTTGGAACTGATAATTATTAAGTTCCAGCTGATTGTGTTCTCATTGGGAACGTAATATATCAAAATCAGATTTTTTGTCTCTGTTACACATTCCAGATGTGCGACAAAGTTGACATCTGTCCCACTTTAATGACCCCCAGAGGCACAATATACTAAACAGCGAACATTCTAAACTTTAAAGAAGCAAATCGTTCGATACATCGCAACGGAAATAGAAGACACATGATCCCGCGGGAAGTCGAAAGAAAAAACGTAAAGGAGAAACATATGACCTCATTTGTCGAGGCGTTGGAATTATTTATTACGTTTGATACTTCTGCCGTCGGCTTGCTCTTTGTCACTAACATTGTGATTTTAAAATGGTATTTTTTTAAATTTCTTTGAGAACTCCATGTTTCTGCACTCCATGTAGTTCAAGTAAAAACAAATATTGAAAAGGGTCTATTTCAAAAAGATTACAATTAAAATGCTTGCAGAATCTATGAATTTTAAAAATGTTTAGACTTAAGATTTTAGAACAAATTTTTTTAGCAAGCAAGCAAGCAATAGAAAAAAAATATTGTGACCAATTTCTCTTTGAGAGCTCCATGTTTCTGCACTCCATGTAGTTCAAGTAAAAACAAATACTGAAAACGGTCTATTTCAAAAAGATTACAATGAAAATGCTTGCAGAATCTATGAATTTTGAAAATGTTTAGATTTAAGATTTTAGAACAATTTTTTTTAGCAAGCAAGCAATAGAAAAAAAATATTGTGACCAATATTAATATAAAAGGTGAGGAGTTTTATCTTCAAATAATTTAAGGATCTTGCAACAGTTTTAAAATAAAATTTTCGTCAAAACACTAATATGAATTTCGTTACGGACACCTTATATTACCTCTTTGTAATTCAATCATTTCACATACTATCCTAACAAAACTATAACATTTTTAAAATAAAATACTTAATTGTAATTTGAATTCTATTGCCCGATGATACGGAACAATTATGTTTCGTTGATTGCAAATATACGTTTGTAGGAATATATGTATGCGTCCGCCAGATGCGTGCGCGCATTTGTAGCGACGACTAATGACTCTTTGGCGACGATGTAAACACTCGACGGTGTGCGCTGTCAAAATCGTCACAGCGAGATTTTTTGTTTATTTTCTTGTTTATGTTAACAAATTTAGGATAATGCAATATACTGAAAAAAAAGTTGATATAAAAAAATTAAAGCCAGTTATGATGAAATGTTTTTGTACTTATCAGATATACTCTTTTATTTATTAACATAGGTTACTGGAATAGCCTAGCTAAGATAGCGGTTATTTGTTCAGTCCCGGATTGAGACATTTCTATCTCCTCCAGGGACTTGACATTTGAGGCTACCACATTACGAAGTGTTTAGAATAAAATTATACTATTTTTAGCTGGGCCCAGCTAACCTAGGCCGGTTCATTGTAGCCCTAGATATAACCTGATCTTTTATTGTTACATGGCCATGTCATTAAACACTAGCATTATCCATGAAATAACTGTATTGTATTTATAAAAAGCTTTTTATAAAATATATAACCGTTATTTTTAAATCACATTATTATTGTGATGATAAAGTTTATATCAGAATTAATTACGATTTTTATTATATTATTATATTATGTAAATTAACTGTATGTATATATAAAAAGATATATAATAAACAATATTTATTTACTGTCACATTATTACCAAAGGATAAACCGAAAGCATATTTTTAAAATTACAATTCCCCTTTATCTGTTTAAACAAGAACCCGTCACACGAAATTTACTGTGTGAATGCTAATTAAACTCTTCACGATTGTAGTTTCATATAATTTTAATTATGAGAATTAAAAATATATTTAATTTTCATTTTCTGCGTATATAATGTTCATATCATGGTCGTATTATACAACATTATAATATACTTAGCGATTATATAAACAAGTCCCTAATATATAATATAGCAAAGTAGCCCGTTGATCTGCCTCTGCTGGGCACAGAGCGTCTCCCTATTAAGAGCTTGAACTTATTCCACCACGCTGCTTCAGTGCGATATGGTGGATATACATCTTATCCAGCACATAGGAGATTCTGAACCACGATGTTTTCTCTATTTCAGCATCGAGCGTGCAACGAATACACATAAATTAAACATAAAAATCAGCAATGATTATTAAGAGTCCGCAATCAATTTAAATATATGTTCTATCCATTGAGCCATCGTGACTCTTAAATGAATTAATTTTAATACACATCTCTAAGAAAGATAATTAATTTATAATTCAAATACAATTAGAATGATTATAATGTTGAACGTCTTACTTGTAGACGAAGTATTATTTACTTCATTTTGTTTCCATAAATTCTCCATAAACGCCAACAACAAAAGACATCCCGTAACACGATACGAGTCTTAAATGTTTGCGAACGCTTTATGTTTAGCAAAATCAAACAAGAACGTAGTGGCGTTCCACAAAAATACAGAAACTGATGAAGCATATCAAGATTTTACGATTATGGTCCCGTAGAGTGTATTAACTAAAATCGTTACCGATCTATGGCAGCGACGATGAAAACACATCACTATAACGATAAAATTTATCACCGATTTAACGCTTTCTCAAACCATTCTGTTATCTAAGAATATTGGTTAACAAATTATACTAAACTAAAAAAAAATACGATTTTTTTTAAATATAACAACTTCAAATGTATTTAAAATATTAAAATCAAACTATTTTTGTTATATTTGAATTTATAAAGCGGCAAATTATCTCTTGTATAGACATATTTATACGATTTTACAATTCCATTCGTTTTCAATTTCATATTATTCAGAAATAATAAATATCATGTTGTACGCTGATATCTGAGATAAATATATTTATTTATCTAGTTCAGATATTAAATAATACAAATAAAACAATATATTATTTTATCTAATATTTATTAAACTATATTATAATTTAAACTACACTAATAAAAACAGTTATTTTCTAATATATGTAACATTAGAAAGCATTTTTATGTATTATAATAACATTAAAAAGAAAAACAGTTAAAAAACATTCCATTGTCCCGAAAGAGTTAATACGCAAAGTAAATAGAAAATAACATAATAAGGTTTTAACCAATTGACACGTAACCCTGAAAGGGGAGGTAGTAGCAGAATTTAGAGCAAACAATAGCAAGCAGAAAGTCGAGCCAAGATTATTGGAGAATTTGTTTTAAGCCACTTGAGGCACTTGTAAATATTTGGTAAGCCTTTCTAAGGCCTTATGTTGAGAATTTCACCTGCCTTCTCCGACGTAAAGATTTAATGCTATTTGTTTTGCTAGATTCGCAACGGGAAAATTGGATATAAATAAGTCTATTTTTCTGTTAATAATAAAATACCTTAATTTGTTTGTGTTGTTTTATGTACCTAATACATGAATATAAGTGTCCGCAGTTGATGCACTGCTTGAGAAACGCATCTTATTAAAAACGCTCGAAAGCGTTTTTAATAAGATGTGTCTGTGATTTACAGATACTATATTTAGACTAGCAATAAAACTTTAATCCAATCGGGGTATCAGATAACTATTGGTATTTAGTACAAATGTTCAGCTGCAGAAATGCCTTCTTCATTGAGAAAAAGGTTTTAAGTTGTTCTACTAATTGTTCTTGTTCTTGGATTTCTACTTCTATTGCAGAATTTCCTTCCAAAATAATTATGTATATTTTCTCATGACATATTTTTGAAATAAATTATTAAAGGAAATGAAGTACATGAAACCTTCAATGCTACCTCATTATGAAATAGCATATACTACATATTTATGTAGCAATCGATGAAAACGCCAAATGAAATAAATTTATAGTTTATATTTTTTTTCATATAGATTTTCATATATTTCCTTAATGATCAAGAATAAAAAATATATAAAATTGTATTAAAAAAAGCCTTTATTCAAGTTGATCTGTATGTGAAGTTACGACCGTTTCAAAATATTCTACCGAGAATAAACGACAAGAAACTCATTAGCTCACATAATCATACACATGCAATGATCATATACAATTTACTTTATGTATCCTGTAAGAAAATCAAGGAACATGAACTCGAAGCTCTTTTAGCATCTATATAATCTTGTACGAAATAATATCACTATTAATAAAATTATTAATAATGTATTGCAAGTGAAACATTAATTCTCTAAACAACTACATATTAATGAAATTCATACATCGCTTTCTGAAAACTATTATATATCAGAAATAATATATGCTAAAATAATTATAAATGATCTTATCTAATAATATTAGAATTTGTTAAGTCATACGTGAAATTAAAGCCAAGGCTACACGTGTTATCAATCAGAGCGGCGCGGCGTTTTTGAGCGTTTATGAGACACAGACAGACAGTCGTAAAACTCTTGATGAGGCTGATTGGAACCACGTTTGGGAAATAATCCGAGCGTTCATAGCTTTGCTTTTAATTAAAGGAAATGTTTGAGGATATGACGGATCTTAACAATCAGTTTCACTATTATTTATAAAGTTATTATAGACTATTTAGCAAATTTGTTGTTGGCAACATTTATATTAGGTATTTAACTAAAAATACAGTTGCAAGTAATACAACTGTGTTTGATACCAGTAACAGTAACAGTCTGTGAACTGGAATTCATATGTGGCAGAATTTCAATGAAATTAGTAACATGCAGGTTTTCTCACGATATTTTCCTTCACCGTCAAGCACGATATGAATTATAATCACAAATTAAGTACATGAAAATTCAGTGGTGCTTGCCCGGGTTTTAACCCACGATCATTGGTTAAGATTCACGCGTTCTTACCACTGGGCCATCTCGGCCCAATATATTTAAATACCATATACTCAATGTTATATTTAACTTTAATTTAAAATGTAAGTCTTATTTTTTAAATTAAGAACAAAAGATTATTCATCGCCACATATTCTATAAATCGGCTGAGATTTAAAAATGAATGGAAAAGAATTGAAAAATTAATTTAACTGTGCTGTTTAATGCGATTTTACTATTCGCTTCGCCGTTCGATATCGAATGATACATTGTTTCAAAGAGGCTTTTAGATAAGACAATTTCTTTTCATTCATTATTCCTGCACATGTGCATGTTAAATACTTGAGTGTTGTGCCGTGCTGACGGCTTTTTTAGTTGTACTTCATATTTGGCATGACGAAATCATAACAATTTATTATTAGATTATTATAATACATTAATCAATCAGTCAGTACAGGGTACTCAAACAATTACGACACGTCACGTAAATAAATATATATTATTCCTTCGGTCTTTGAGTATTGGCTAGCCTCATACCTGGATCCGTCTCTCAATATTATATGCCTCAGTATCTCAATATAGCCTACACGCCAATGTGTCTTTATCGTTTAAATTAATTTGAAACTATTAAAACTGAATACATCGGGATTCCGGATAACATATTATTCAAAAATATTTGAATTCAACAAAACTATATTTTTAAAGTGAATTAGAAGAGCTATATTTCTATATAATTTTTATATTATCTGAAATAATACTATATAATAAATATATAATGTATTTGAATTATATACTATACTCGTATATATAGTAAAGTTTTATAGTGAGAGTTTAACAATTTAATAAATTTTTAATTTATTTACCAATGTTCATCGAATTTGGACACGAATTTTTTCTCATATATAGTATATATATTGCCTAGCAATTAGGATTTATGATGCAGACTTTAATTATAAATTATCTAGTTTTTGTTCCGACAACTATATATATACAATATATATAAGTAAATAAATTATTATAAGTTGAGTATTCAAAAACAAGTCCATTATTTTAGGCACAAATAAATTAAAAAAAAGTACCTGTCTGTGATTTCAATATAATTGCCTTTTTTAATTTACCGAAACCAAAATAAAAAAACTGAAGTTTTTAAACAAACGAAATTAAAAATAAAGTGTAATTCAAATAGGCATTATGTTTTACGTTAGAATGGCAAATGTTGAAGGATTGACGATAACTGGCATAATTAAAAAATATATGTTTATTTTATCGACTGAGCTTCTTTTTACACAAACTTACTATTAATTCACATAGAGTGTGATGTGTCCAAATGAACTAAGTGTATGAAATAAACTAATAATAAATAATCTTTTGTTTCATATGCTATTAAAAATTTCAGTCTTAAGTATCTTAGAGTGTTGGTATCACTTGTACTTTATTCAAAAATGCGCGGAAACAGGTGAACGTTACTAAAAATACAATTTTTAAAATTAAAAAATAAAACTAAACACCACCAAAGTACTTCGCATCAAAACATTTTAATTTTTAATTTAAACTTTATGTCCAGAGACTTAAGATAAAAATTGCACAAACATTTACCTTCCATCACGCGAACTAAGAAACTGCTTAATAGCAAATTACAACATTAAAAATCAACCGCTTTTTAACTGCTACCGAAGATAAATGCCAGGTTTCTCCTTAACCGATACATCAAATCCTGGCATTATACTGTCAATAATAAGTTATCCTTGCTTCGATACGGTTGCCGTATTATTAACGTCAGAACGTTGATACCACACGCCACATCTTTCCGTGGACATGTCTTCCAACCGCACGCGGCAATCATCATTACGAATCAATCGACGAAAGGCAGATGTGTAACAGTTACACTTCATCACTCGTCTATACCGTAAGGTTATTTAAAGATACAATAATCATTTAAAAATACACTTAACTACAATTGAATAAGAATCATATTTGCTTAAACACGTTTAAGTAGGAGATGGAACGCGCAAAGGGTTGAGTCGAAGTAGCTATCTCGAAATCATCGCGTGGATCCCTACATTTAGAATGTCACTTAATAGTGCACAATTTTGTTGGCAATAGCATCGATTGTGTTGGTGCATTCATAGGAAAATGCTCGACGGAATGGAAAATTTGTCGCAGCTATTATTCGCACTGGCGCTTTGGGCGATTAAATTCGATATGCGAGTGAGTTTTAGGTAACAATCGAAGCCAGAAATGGTTTCAATCACAAAACCGTGTGTGAACTATACGTTATAGATTTATCGGGTTGAAATATATTGAATTGTTCGAAAATTTTCATTTTAATTGAACGTGTACAAATATATGATAGCGGAAGCATCTGCAAAGTTTAATAATATAATAACTAGAATATTAATTTACCAAATAAAACAATCACAATTGCTTAATTATTATATGTATGTGATATGATATTATGCTGTGACTACGAGATGAATTATATAACAAGTTATGTACATGAACAGTCAGTGGTGCTGGACGACTAATGAAAGCCTTAACGTTCTTATTTGATAAATTTTCGAATACGTTTATTATAATATAAGATATATACGCAACTCATGTAGAAATATCGTATTAGCATAAATATTTAATATTTTTTATTTTAATAAATTAATGAATGTATAACCCAATTAAAAAGCGTCAAAAAGTGTTATAACTTCCGAGAAGTGGTGATAAAATTAATCACAAACATCGCTCAGAATCCTAGCATTGCTATTCTTACATCAAAATATACAGAATAAAATAAAAATAAAACCGTTTTTATTTTCAAAATATAGCACGAATAAACCTAATGTGTCTATACTTGTATCAAAGGGTTTATTTGTATATACAGGAAAAAGGGACGTAGAACAATGCTGTATAAATCTAGAAATCCCCTTATGGACCGCCCACCACATTGATTATCCCAACCCTACTCTTTGCTCCCTAATGCTCTATACAAAATAAACAATAAAATGGAGCCTAAGTAAATAATTTCTAAGTAAAGTCAGGCAATTCATTGATATAGAAGAAACAATATCACACGGATAATTTGTTTGATTTGTAATCGACAATCGATTATTATTATTACTTATAATTAAGGAAATAGCTATATCAAATGCCTATTGCATTATATTATTACTTTATTTTAAAGGTTAGAAAACCAATAATAAATTTATTATTGTATTATTTTCTGACAAAATTAATTTAAAGTAAATCATGATATCCTTAGCTTAGCATTACTTTTTGTATGCCTCAAAACATTTGGGATGATACTTAATCCAAGGGACAGGCTAAAATAAATAAAGACACCGCTTCGTAAGCACTTTGTCATTATGACAGGCGGCGTGGTGATATCTACAAAACAGCTTGAAAATGTGCCACTGCGGCGCCTGAGTATAAAGTTACAATCTCGTAAAGGAACAAATCGAATCGAAACTCAGAAATCTTGTTCGGAAAGCGAGAGATTATTTTATTCGTCAGCTTAAATGTTTTCAAACAGTATTATCGTGTAAGACAAATTGTTTTATTGGAAGGTTTTGGATGATATATTCGCGTGAATATTTTATTGAACTTACTTCAATCATTTAATTTACTTGCACACGTAATATTTATTCTGTTTGGTATTTAAAGTATAATACAATTTAATATTTATTTCACAAAAGGCTAACTTAAGGGATAATCCTGACTGATTAGCTGAAACTATAAGACAATGAAATTGGGCAAGACCTTCATTTTGTAATTAAGAGGCGCTAGGAAATGATTTAGTAGAATTTTATTTTATGAAGATCAAACCACACACATACATATACACACATCAAGTTAAATTAAGATGGTGCTTGCACGTAAAACATACTATTTTTATTACATTCCGTAAACAAAGCTGTGATATACAGTTGAATACTGTAATTTAAAAAGTATTTACTGTAAATTATGACGTCTTAATGAACATAATGTTAGTATGAAAGACCTAATTTTAAAATCTGTTTTAAAACTGTAACGATTGCAAGAGATTGCGACTGTTTCATTTAGTTTTATGCAAGTTTTGTACTTTGAATGGATAATCAGATCAAAAGCGTAGCTGCAATGTACGAATGTTCAGCATTAATTGTAAGATTGTCGACCACTCGTCTGAAATAGATTCAATTATTCACCACAGCCTTTCAGAATTAAATTTTCTCTTTTAAGCCTCAAGACGTTTTTCGGAACTAATTGTTTCACATTAATTAGTTATTAACAATCTCCAGCTTAGGCCACTCTTATGTATGGTTACTATATTTAAGAAACTATTCGTTTCCTTTATGGGTAGTAGAATTATCTACGAGTCGTTATTTACATGCATGATTACAATTACTTGTTAATGCTGAGGTTATATTTTTCATGTATAACAATGTTTATTTGGTGGTTGGGCTTTGTACAAGTCTGGGTAGGCATTGATTACTCATCATATATTCTTCCTCCAAACAGCAATATTTAGTATTGTTATGTTCTGGTTTGAAGGACATGAGTCCAATGTAATAAGAGGCTCAAAGGACATAACAGTAAGATCTCTTGATGCACATTGCATGCACATGCGGTATAAGAAGTAGTTTACATGTCTTATATTTCCTCTATCTCTATGTGGTAGCGCCAACTTTCTATCTGGTATTCAATTTACGCCTTTCTTCTACAAATAAAAATCTGTTACCTGTGTTTGTGTTTGTAATTAATATAAATTTTGTCTTATAAGTTTATTGTTCATACATACATACATACAGTAATGTTGATTCTTTAGCTAAAGTTGACAAGTCGCTTGATGCGTCTTATCGGAACGCGTTTGTTAACAAAAACTCTTGCTGTCCTGGTCGATGAACTTGCATTACGGGTAACTCCTGTTCTTGTAAGGATAACCTACTCCTGTTCTTGTAAGCTTTACTTAATGATAATTATGACATGATATAATGTGTCAAATACTTATTTAATGATTTATTCTTATTTCCCTTAAACTAAGCTATCGTATCTGAATAGCGCGTTGAGAAATGTTAATTATATGTAATTTATAAAATATAGCATTAGTTTTTTTACTTGACTTGCTTCAATAATAATAATAATAACGTGAACGATAAATTTTACAAAAACTATTGTTTATATTATGAGTGCAAAAACAAATCTATTACATATAATTATATAAATACATCATATAGATGCTTTCTTTTTCCTATATTTAATATTTAAATTGGCGTTGGTCCGCCTTATTCTAAGTGGTCACAATTACCATTAGACATTGGCATTAAGAAATATTAACCATTCCATATTATCAATGAACAGCCAAACTTTTTTTTTTCAAATATAGAATATAAAATTTTTGAAAAAAGAAAACTAAGTGGTCACAATTACCATTAGACATTGGCATTAAGAAATATTAACCATTCCATATTATCAATATACTGCCAAACTTTTTTTTTCAAATATAGAATATAAAATTTTTGAAAAAAGAAAACCATAATCTTAAAAGAACCGTTATAGTTATGTAAACTAATAATACAAATAAAGCTGATTCGTAAATTCAATTTTCATTTGTATTATCGTTCGCTATAATTAGGGTAAGTATCTGGAAACTGTAATTTCTCTTTGTGTCAGAACAATTTTGTCATGTTTAATTTCATGCCGTCTGTCATCTTCGCCAATTAACTTGAATTTTACGTGACAGATTTATGTAAGAATCAGAACAAGGATCTAAACAATGTATTTCTAGATAGAAAGAAATACTTCCAATTACGTGACTAGTTCCAAGTCCATGACGTACCCCAAAGACAAGCGCTCTTTGCTTATTATTTGTGTTAAAGCTCTTGTTATTTCTATGTAATGACAGTAACATTGGAGTAATAAATTTATAATTTAAGTGATTAATTTTATTTAAATGCAAAAAAAAAAAAAATTGTGCAGATTTTATGATAACATTTAAGGTCATTACAATAGTTGGGTTTAAACAGATTCGTAAAAATTATTATCTATTATTTCTTTCACATATTATGTGTCACATATATTTTTTGTTCTGATATTTTTGTTATAAAATAATTACGAACAGGCAATTAATGTGCCACCTACTTGTAAGTGGTCACCATCGCCTATAGATATTAGAGCTGTCAGAAATATTAGTCGTACTTTACATCGCCGATATGCCACCAACCTTCGGAACTAAGGTGCTATGTCTCTTGTGCCTGCACTTACCAGTGTCTCAATTACTCTTCAAACTGAAACACAACAATGTGTTTTTACGTTTGAAAACAATATATATTTATGATAATTTTTTTACCATTTAAACACAACAATAATAAATATGACTGTGTGGCGGTAAAATATCTGAGGAGGTACCTACCCAGACGGGCAGGTAGACGGTAGACGGGCGCAAAGCCCTACAAATATAGCTTTGAGAATATATATCAGAATCAGCATTATACAATCAACTATATGCTATTTAATCAAACTGTTGTAATAAAACTCGCCTTTTTTTCTAGTCAATAATTGCTAAAGTTTATTTTAATTTTTTTGGTATTTTCATATCGAGTTAAATCTGCATGACTTATAAGATTTATTTAAACACCACATTTGTTACATATAAGCCAAAAATATAATATTGATTATTGAAATTCTTTGTCGCCATATAATTGTAATTATGGAATAACAAAGTGAAATGAAACAGGGTTCGTGACGAAACAATAATTTTGTTTGATAATTACGTTATCAAAGACGAATTCGTTTCGGTTGATTCAATTATTTTAATTTCGTTATGTCAGCTGTCTGATGGATCAAAGCGCATTTTGTTTTATTGTTACTAGCTACCGGTAACGAATTTTATGATTATATTATATAATAAAATTGTAATTAAATATATATAAATAAATTATTTACTTACTAATATATCATAAAAATGTTATTACTTCTCCTACGACTACTACTACTACTTCGATGACTTATGCATCTCGAAATTTTGTAAAATATATTTTTAGGAATCTGGATGGAAACAGGTTTTTTAAAGAGATAAATCAAAACAACTATACAATAATATATTAATTATAAATTAGCCGAGATGGCCTAGTGGTTAGAACACGTGAATCTTTACCGAAGACCGTGGGTTCAAACCCGGGCAAGCACCACTGAATTTTCATGTGCTTAATTTGTGATTATAATTCATCTCGTGCTTGACGGTGAAGGAAAACATCGTGAAGAAACCTGCATGTGTCTAATTTCATTGAAATTATGCCACATGTGTATTCTACCAACCCGCATTGGAGCAGCGTGGTGGAATAAGCTCCAAAACCTTCTCCTCAAAAGGAAGAGGAGGCCTTAGCCTAGCAGTGGGACATTAACAGGCTGTTACTAGAATACAATAATAAAGTAAACGTATATAGACACGTATAACCTAGACACAAAAATAGAACAAAGGAATCAAGACTGAGCAACTGAAATATTATTTATGAGATATCCTCCTCAACTGAGAGTCCAAGCAGAAGTGTCCAAAGCCAGCTTTGCCGGCTGATAAGCTCGGCAGATCCACCACGATGATGGTATCACGTGATCAAGTCGAGCCGCTAGGCCACACCCCTTCGGAAAATATTTCTAACAATATATATAACATCACGCTACGACTCATACACAAAGCAGTAACTTTAAACGCGAGTGAAACCGCATGAAGTTATTGTATTAATAAAATGAAGTAATGGCAATATGCTTATAATTATTCTTTGTACCCATTTAGAATTTAATGAAATTGCTTTTATTCATTTACATACATTACATATCACGAGAAAACCAGACGGGAGAATTTGGTTATATTAAATAAATGCATGCATTAAGAATCTCATAATATAGCTGATACAAAACAATCAAAATGGTTATTTTGTGCACTTTTATTATTCTTATATTTTTACAACTTAGCAGTTTTTTTATGAACAATGCAAATTACTATCAAATTTTATTATTTTGTGAGAACGCATATTAAAAAAAACTAGTGATTTATTCCGATAGGTATTACGATATTATCATGGAATGGAATCCATCAATGGAATTTTGCATATACGTTGTCAGAGTTACAGAAAGGGACATAGGGATACCCCCCCCCCTCACAGCAAAAGGGTGCGAAGAAGTAATTAATAAAATCATAATGCCTCTTTCAGTTATATAACACTCTTAACTTGTTCTGAAAAGGCATTATTTATGATGTTCATAATATTGTCACAAACCGAGCCAGAGTTTGATATTTACAGCGTAGATGCAGCCGCTTAAGAAAGCTTAGTTACTATGAATTCAACTTTTTATATTAATAAAATATTATTTAATAAAATATAAAAAGTTGATATGATATTATGATATGATATTATAATATATATGTTGGAAAGACGCATTGGTTGAAGACTTTCGTCTTCAACCAATGCGTCTTACCTGCCATGACATACGGTGCCGAAACGTGGACACTAACTGCGGGACTAGTCCACAAATTCAAAGTCGCTCAGCGTGCTGTGGAGCGAGCTATGCTCGGAGTATCTTTGAAGGATAAGATCAGAAATGAGATTATCCGGAGAAGAACCGGAGTCACCGACATAGCTTGCAAAATTAGCAGGCTGAAGTGGCAGTGGGCTGGTCACGTATGTCGTAGGACCGATGGCCGTTGGAGCAGACGAGTCCTAGAGTGGAGACCGCGAATCGGCAAGCGCAGCGTAGGGCGCCCTCCAGCCAGGTGGACCGACGAGCTTAAGAATGTGGCGGGCACCAACTGGATGCGGAAGGCGGAGGACAGGGAGCTTTGGCGCACCTTGGGAGAGGCCTATGTTCAGCAGTGGACAACGATTGGCTGTTGATTTGATTGATATGATATTATATATTTTTTCGTAAATTTTTCGATTACCTTAAATCGACTTAAATGTAACAATAGTTTACAAAAATGTCTTACTTTTTGGGATTTGTAGTTTTGTTTGAGATTTTTAAGGTGACATAACAAAACAAATGAAGAATAATCTAATTTTCTACCCTTTTTTCACAATAAGATGCTGTTTTTTTTTTTAATTATATAGCGACGATATTCAACTTATTACCAATCGAATACCAAAATAATTATTAATATCGATTCACAATCGGCAAAGCAATCGAGGTATAGGCCCGAAAAATTAATAAATCATGTCGAATTGATAACTGTCTGCTTTTTCTAGCTTTACTTGGTAGTTGGACTTCGTGCAAGCCCGTATTGGTAAGTACTACCCACACATATATGGAATGATTAATATTTCTTACAATGCCACCCACTTATCAGATATTTTACCGCTAAACAGAGATACTTAGCGATGTAACATCTTAGTTTCCAAGGTTGGTGCAGTGGTGACCACATACCTATTCATTTCAAGTAAAATTATAAAATATTTTCTTTTTACATCGCATTCTTTAAATAAAACCTTACTCCATATTAGTTAGCACAGATTGTTGCCAGCTTCAAGTAATACAGACGCCGTAGCTTCACATTACAGCCGACTATGCCTCGAACACTGTATATAACTAAGAATACTTAACTAATAGTGTTATTATTCGCCTTGACTCGTTATTAAGGCGTTAAATAATGAGCCGTATAATGTTAGCTTCTTTGTATTACGCTCATTTGTTGCGTAATATATTAAAATTGTTTTTTTTTTTATTTAATGTGTAGTTCTTTGAGACACAACGACTTAATGGATTACACACGTGGATTTTCAGATCTAGGGGTTTTTCTTTTAATAAAGAAATAATATTTTTCAAAAAAAACTAACGTTACTAAATATTAAATACATCAAATTTCACAGATTTTTGAAAGTGAATCGAATCTTCGACTCTCACATTAAGTTAAATCCGAGCAACTTTATTCGAATTTATTGTAGTATCTGTTTCAAACCAACGTGTTGCCATGTTACAATTAAATATATATTAGGCAAAATTGATAACTATAATAAACTCAAATTAAAAAAGCATACATAATAATTATACAAAAAAAAAAAAAACAAAATATAAATCAATTAAAATTATTATATAATAAATAATAATGTTTATGAAACCATATTTCTTCGATTACGGCGTTGTAGTCATATCATAGTTGTTAATTTTAATTACAATCGCCAATAAATACGTATTAAACCTTTTGTGACAACGAGCATTAATCTTAATAACAATTATTCAGTAAAGGCATAGACAACGTGACTTCAGTATCGTTGCAAGCGGACCGAGATTTATGTGAGTGATGTCATGAGGCTATGTACTAAGATTAGTCTTTGTGGAAGTGGCAAAACGACCACCTACCTTGTATAATTCCAATAGCACCATCGACGGGAAAATTAATTAGTACTATCATATACATAACAAACATGTTTTCATAGTCTAAATCAAGTTTTAGTGCAACTGTTTATGTAAACGCTATTGACGCATAATGTTGCATTTAAGTCAAAGGCTAATTAGCACTATTCATCACAATAAAGTCACGTGTGATAAAAAATGTTATGTGTAATATTGCTTTGTCTTCCTCATTGGTTAAAGGGGTAATTATAATGCTTTAAATCTCTAAGTCCCTTGTTCCAACCCCAGCTCGGGCCGATAAAAACTTTGTACACTCCTGTTATGTATCTCGGAAAGCCTGTAAAGCTGTTGGGTCCAGCGCCTGAACTCCTTCCTTCAGAGGCAGTGGCTTCGAGGCAGCTTTGCTGTCCCATTGGATTGTGAGTGTGAGGGAATAGAGAGTGCACCTGTGTTTGCGCATACATTTGTGCACTATAAAGTGTCCCGCGCAGTTTAGCTTGTCTTTCTTTATAGAATTGGTAGGCGGACGAACATATGTGCCACCTGATTGTAAGTGGTCACCAACGCCCATAGCCATTGACATTGTAAGAAATGTTAATTGCCTCTTACATCGCTAATGCGCCACCAACCTTTATAACTAAGACTGTTAACTGTTATATCCCTTGTGCTGAATTACGCTTGCTCACTCACCATTCAAACCGAAACATAACAATACTAAGTGCTGTTGTTTTGCGGTAAAATTTTTTATGAGTTTCTGGTACCTACCTAGACGAGCTTGCACAAAGCCCTACCACCGGTAACCTTCCTTCAGATTGGCTGCAAAGACCGATATTGGACCAATTATTTCTAAGCAATGATGATTCATTGCTTAGAAATAATGTTTTCGCGGACAAAATATTTCATTAATAAAATTAAATCTCAAGTTACTTTATACAATTTCGATGTTATTATTAAAGTAGATACAACCTTATCAATTTTCATACCTGTGCGAATTTGCCTTTGTTAAATTCCGAATCTTCGTTGGTATTTCGTTATAAACGTAGTAACAATACAATACAGACAATAGCTTATTTGTTTCGGGTTAAAAATACTACATATCAAATTATTTCATTTGTCAGTTACTCAAAAGCTCATATTTAATCATTATTTTTAAATAAATATTTACCTACATTTGTTATTAATACACGAGACAATATACACTATTTAAATTATTTTTTAAATTACACGATTACATTAATAGACATACGTTTTCACGTAATTTCCACAGTGCTGTCGTGTTCTATGATTTAGAGAGTGTTCTACATTATTACAGCCAGTTTATTACTTAAAGGCTTTAGTATGAGTATCTAGGAATAGTGCTCACGTCATGCGAAAATCAGGTCAGATAATGCAATACGCTGTTATTACCCCATTGTAAAAGCAGCGATTTTTTCATATAACTTTGCAATAAGATTATGTTAGAATACATGTGATATCGTAATATAAATATAATGATATGTACTCGTTAATCTTGAGTTGGTTTAAAAATGCCCTAAATGGTTTTATAAAAAAAAAAAAAAAATTATTTGCGCGTGCAGCGTTTCATGAAATTTCATTTCTATCACGTGAAATATATAGCTTTCTTTATCTTTCTCTCTAAATCATATTTTTTCTTCTCTTTCTTGTAACGAAATATGTCTTAATGTGACGTGTTCTTAAAATTTTACTCTCAAGTCTCGTCCATCTATCGATTATTGAATCGCCGCTTAAGAAATTTCACTTTAATAACTTTAGAATAATTCATCTATTTAAACTCAATTTATATAAAGAACAAGTGTCTAATATTTAAAACCCCTTTGTCGTTAATGAAGATGGGTGGAAAACTGTTCAAATAGAGTCTTTCAAGATGGTTTAATAATAATTATACCTACAAATAAAATATCGTACGACTTCTATAAGATTAAGTTTGATATATCAATTTAATAATTATAAATAAACTGCGGTAGGGCTTTGTGCAAGAGTGGGTTGGTACCAGCAAAACTTTGCATCATTGGGTTCCGGCTTGAAGCAGAGTGAGCCAGTGTAGCTAACGGTTAGTGTCACATTGAAAAATGAGCGGCGGTTGCCTTTTTCCATTCCAACTACTAAAAAATCTGAATATATGTTATTCAAGTGGGCTTTTAATAGTACTTTTGAATCTTTATTTATTAAATTAAATATAAGCCTACCGTCGCTTGGAAATGTGAATTTACCGAGAAAACCTGACAAAGAACTAATAAGTTACTCTTGTCTACTGCTTCAATAATAAAGTTATGTAAATCAAATATAATTAAAGCTAAGAACAAACTGTGGAAATTAATATTCGGTATATAATTATTTGTTATATATTTTTGGAATACTTTTCATTTAATTTTCATCTAATAAAAATAAGTTCATGCAAGTTCAATCAAAAGTAAGTAACGGTGTTGCAAAAGTAGATACGTCAATAGATCAGGGGGTCGACTTCAAAAGATCTCATTCACTCATTCACTCATTTCCATTACCCAACGAACCCTACGCGTCTGCTTCGATTCCATATGAGATTAAGACCAGCATTCCATCACACTACCATTCCATTAATAATGAGACAAAATAATTGAACGAATTATTAATACTAAAATTGATATACGAATAATATTTTGATGTTATTAAAATCATAAACTGGCTGATTTATTACGATGTAAAATTACTTCCAAAAGCAACAACATTTATTATGATTAATACATATTATATTGTTGCATAATTTGGAAATTAAAAAAACAATTGAAGCAATCATAGCTTTGTATAGTACTCCTTATTGCTGGATGGAAAACTTTTTCATCCTGATTTTTCCGAGAAGCCGGTGAGAGCTATTTAACTTTGTGAGCAAATAATGGTATCGCACTCCAATTTGCATGCTCTAATGTGAAATTCTACACTAAAGTTTTATTCCATTCAATGAATGATAAATAAAATAAAGCTGCATTTGTGGATAGAACGAAATGGTGCTGCGTTTCTGAATGCTTTTTTAATTATATTTCATACAATCTCGTGAAGATAGAAAATAATAAACAATCCACGCATGATTTTTTTTTTGTTTTAAGGCTGTATACATATTACCTTTTTTATAAATCGTACGCTTAAACCTGATTCAAAAATTGAGAAACAAAAGAAACAGTATTCTTTTTTTAATTTAATTCTTGACTTCACTATCTGCACTTAGTTACTACATAGGTTTGTATAAGATAGGGGTCTTCTGTTTAAAAGGAAACGAGCCGTGTACGTTGCGTGATTGCGAACAGCTTTCAAGTAGATTAGCAACTTGGATTCAATATGTGATATGTTTAAATATATATCGGTTTAAAGTAAAGTAAAAATTTCCAATGTATTAAATTCTGTCCCATTTCTAATATCAAATTTTAAAGTAATACGAGTTACACGATGTCATTTATTTCATGAACTCCTTAATACTTTTTAAAATATTAAATAATTTAGTGAATTAGAATTCACTAAATTATTAGTATACTCAATACGCCATAAATAAACGCTTCTATTATTTGTATACATTCGGTGAACTGCAACTAATATTTGTTTCGGATTTAATTGTATTTATCACGGTCTAAGTATTGCACATATCACAAGAGAGATTTTAAGCTCCAATTTAACTTTGTACCTAAGGTAAGCCGAGATGGCCTAGTGGTTAGAACGCGTGAATCTTAACCGAAGATCGTGAGTTCAAACCTGGACAAGCATTACTAAATTTTTATGTGCTTAATTTGTATTTATAATTCATCTCGGGCGTGATTGTGAAGGAAAACATCGTGAGGAAACCTGCATGTGTCTAATTTCATTGAAATTGAATTGAAAAAATATGTTAGCGTGTATTTTTTGTTTACATAATACGATATGTATCATCTACATAATTATTTAAGATTTTTTTTTTCATGCCAGTAAATTAAATATATTAATTATTTTTGTGTAAGTTAATATTTTTAACATTGCTTTTAAATGTTCCAAATTCAAATAGAAATTAAAGGATGTTGAAGATTACGAAACTGTGATTTTTTTTATCGGTACGTAATTTGTCATACCAAGATCGTGACTGTAAGGTATATGTTATTGTGCTGTAATATTAATAACGTCTTTGCCGTAGCTATGCATTTTGTTTTCATTTATTTCACTGACTCCACGGAAATCTGTCAAGGGCCATTTGGCGCGAAGTTCACGCGTCATAAATCTTAGAAGTGCGAAGGGTTGGACAAAATAACGTGAATGTTGTTTAAGCGCTATTTAACAAACCAAGTAGCTATGTTAATATTTTAAGTACATAATTATATCATTAAATTATATAAAAGTGATATAGAATATTTTTATAGTAATTATGAGATACATCATGTCATCTAATGTCATGTCCTGCTGACCGATTTCAGCCACAGCGGCTAATCTAAGAGAGATTAGCCAACTGCGCAAGACATATGCACATGTGCACAAATGTATGCGCAAACACAGATGCACTTTTTCTTCCTTCAATCTCATAATCTGGTGGGACGGCAATCTGACACGACCGGAAAGAATTCAGGCGCAGATCAACGACTTTACGTGCTTTCCGAGACACGGGAGTGTACACGCTTTCAACTTCCAGACTCCGGGCTGTAACTGTGATTTTGGACAGAATTTTTTTTATTGGCATGACCTAGGTTTGAATTCACTACACTAACGAGGCAGTCATCTGATGGCAAATTTCTAGAAGTTGGGCGCCGTAACCGAACCCGATTATCATCACATCTTGTAAAATATATTACCATCAAAATATAAATCAATATTGTTTAATTTTAATCCTCATTAAAAAACAGCAACTTGACAAAATATAAACCCATTACAAAAACAAATGTGTATCATCGCCGTAATTAAAACGGCCGTACAATTTTACCATAATTCGCCCATTTGTCCGCGCCGTTAACACACGGCCGGTCATTTACGTGTTTTTGTCCAATAAACTGCTATTGTTTCGACGATTTTGCATATGGAGCAAAAATTTCACCCTCAATTTCATATCGATATCTGACTAATCATCGACGCATGCTACAGCTGACTGATTAAGCAATTTCTCGCTTCACCAAACACAACCGTACCCACATTTCATTACAATATATTACAGAACAATATGTAATTTAGCGCACTTCCTCTGTATGAGTTTGGACGAGGACAGGTAGCAGTAAAAAAAGTAATGATATAATTGTATGAAATAGTTACACATTTTTTTTAAAAGATAGTAGACTTTGTTTGACACAGCATACAAGATATAAAGCGATAAAGTAAAAATAAAACAGAAGTATGCAATTGACAAAAATGTAAATATATAAAAAATAGGAGAAAAATAAAGGGCTTTGTGCAAGCCCGTCTGGGCAGGAACCATCCACTAAACCACACACCAGTAAAATTTAAAAGGGTTACCATAAGGTGGCCCGCTTGCCCACCAACAAATTTTATGAAAAACAAAGAAAACGAAATTATGATTAGTAGTATAATTTAGTGCTTGCAACATTGGTATTATGTGTAGTAGGTAAGCCGCTTAGGATTATTGATATAAGCTTTGTTCCAATTTGCCCATGTACCCTACTACTAGGCAGGTATTGACTTATTTCATTAAACTGCTCCACAACTTATTGGTACAAATAATTGAGTGGGCATTTATTTTACCAAAGATAGATATTTATCAACATGTATTGTTTACCGTCATAGATAAACAATTATACAAGAATCAAAATATGAAATTCAAAATAACTACTCTTTGGTTTATATGAAATATTTATTTACTGAGCAATCTCAGGTGTTTTTTATGTACATATATATTTCAGTCTCTCGGTAACTCTTTCTTAACTTACTGATTACAATTCGAATATATAGCTCTACACAACATAATCGAATGAATTGAATTTCCGACGAATATCTTTTCAACGACAATTTTGGGACCATAAGTATGTATGTCAAATATGTGAATTTAAATATAAAACATTTTATTATGATCACTCATAAATATTATTAAAATATTTATTTGGATATCGATACTCTAGCATTATTAATAAAAACATGCATAACATTGTCAAATATTGGTCTTAATCAATTTCCGGTTTACAAAAACGAAGTCGAACTCAATATTGTAGACGTATAGCCTAGGGCAAGGAAAACCGACTGCCGCGAATTCCAAAAGAAAATTAATTAAAAACTTAATTTCGTAATATTGGATTTTTGGGATAAACGTACTTTGTTTGCAAAATATTTCATTAGTATATTCCTAGAGTTTTCTCATCATCCTATTAAAACAACGAGAGAAATTAAGATAAAAGATACAAGCATGAAAATACCGTAACGCTAGGAAATAAATTAAATTTACAAGCTCATTTTAAAATGCTTGCATGATTTAATTAAAAATGGGAAAAATAGTTTTTGTTCAATTCAAGAAGTTGCTATAAAATATAATGATCATAAATATTATTATTACATAAAAAAATACACAATCAATTAAAAATTCATCTCGTACATTAATTTAAAAAAAAATTATGGAGGTAATAAAAATAATATAATAATAACCATTTTTTATTTACACCCAAAAACATGTATACAATTTTAGTTGGCAGTTTTATCTAAATCTAGGGTTTTCACATAAGCAACATAGGTGGATCGACCTTTGATTCCTAAACTAATATAAATTGTAATATTTGAGTCAGCGATTTCTCGACAATTCATTGCACACTAGATTGGAGCATTTATTACGCGTAATGTAGTATGCGCAGGCGATCCCTTAACGTCCTCTGAAGAGACGGAGTGGATACCGCTGGTTTTTTAGTGGGTATTCCGGCGCCTTTGCGTGAAACGTGTAAATGCGTTTTTCCAGCGAAAAAAAAGGAGTGATTAGTTGAACAAGGATGTGACTTTTTTGAAGTCTTTTACTTAATGGTAGGCCTTCACGCAAGCCCTTCTGGGTAGGTACCACACACTAATTTAAGGGATGATTACTCTCTTACATTGCCAATATCTATGGGTATTGGTGACCACTTACCAACAGGTGACCTATTTTCTAGTCTGACTACCTTTGTAAAATAAAAAATAAACAACGTCAAATAAATTATGAAAAAATGTTTTCAACGAAATACCCGCTTAAACTTTATCAGTAAGACCGTATAAATAAATTTAAAGTTCACCTAACATTACATTAGTCCTTATAAGATAACGCAAATTGTTAAATAAATCTTTGTATTCCCATAAATATTCATTGAATTCTATGGTCAAAACAGGAACTACGATAAACAAGAACCAAAATAATTGTTGCAAGGATCGCTAAACTTGAGCCGGCGGATCCCATTAAACTTTCCGTTCTGAAATGGTCTTCGTAGAATAATTTTCATGTGCATTGTCAAACCCTATCGGGCTTTCGAAATGAGACCGGCCAATGCCTGACCACGATGTAAACTTTTGCCATTTCAGTATTCTGCATATCTACTGTAAATATTATAGAAACGAATGTACAAGTTAATCGGTAAAGAAATATTATGAGTTTTAAAAAGTTTAGTGTATTCTTTCGCTATTATTATATTCAAATAGAATTTGAAAAAAATATATAATGATTAGGGATTTTTATTATATTGCGGTAAAACAATTATTACCTTAGATTTTGCATTAATATTTATTTAACATAACAAAGTTAATTAGATCTAAGAATGATGTATGAAACCTCGCTGACTGAAAAAAATAAATTAATTTTATTTATTATTTAATTTTTATTGTTAAATTAAATTTATTACAATAAATGTGTATTTTGATTTTTCTAAGCATTTATATTCAAAGTACCAGTATCGATTTATAAATTAGGAAATTTATTTAGGAAAATATAGTGACCATTTAAAATGAAACATAGCACACGTGCCTCGAATTTTTTCTAGCGAACTTAATAGTTTTTGCTCGGCAAAAAACAAGTTCATGGACACGACCGGTGGTGAAATTAAAAATTCCTATAAAAGACGTATGTTTTAGAAAATTTTCATCGTAGACTTCGTTAATTGAAATAACAAACCACGGTACTGAAATTGACATATTGACGTTCAATTTTTGTACGTAAAATAATAACACCTTGTTCAAATGGAAATTTGAAATATATTTTCTAGCCAATAATGAGGTGGTTCTCGCTCACCTTGCGTTGTTTCAGTATTTTTTTTATTTACTTTTATATATTTTTAATAACTTCGATGAAAACAACTTTTTGAATAGCTACGTCGATAGTTTTGACGCATAAATAATGAAAAAGCGAAACAATCTTCAACACATAATTAACAGCCAACATGCTATGTGGCTAGAACACGAGACTTGTAACTAAAGATTGCGGGTTCAAATCTGGTTCAAAAGATTATGAAATGAATGAAATTGCTTGAGTGAGCTTTCGAAATAAGTTCCAAAAACTTAAAATTAAAAAAGTGCATTTGTTCATATTCAACATACCGGTTACCTCAGGAAGTTTTTGAATATAATAAGTAAAATTTAAAGGTCCATAACCATAGCCTAAAGTAATAATATAAAATATTTATGTGCATATAATAATATTTTCATCTAACTTCAAACGCATATCGTTCAACTTCTTACTTACGCCCAACAAATATTTGTTCGAAAATAACTACAATATAGACGATAAACTGTAAAATAAAGTAATTGAATTAAAGAGTTGTATAAAAAGTTTCGCCTCAATTAAAATTCAATACAAAAGTATTAAGAAGTTTGTCGAGAGGACGTGGAAAATGTTTTTCCAATTGGAGTTCGCCGCCTGGTTTTCTTCAAGCTGCTTCGAATGCGAAATGAAGTAAGGTATGGAATACTAACTACCTCCAATAAAAGATTTAAATATTTCGCGAGTATTTTCAGATACATCATTTTCTTTTTATGGAAATCACTTTCTATAAATAAAAAATACAAGCTACTTTCATTCTTCTCCCCTTGCTTACGCACACATAGATATTCTAAAATAGTTAAGTTTAAGCATGTATGACCTTCTCCTTAAAAAGCAGACGAGACTAGACGGTGTTACTTTGCTTCATGTTTGTAGAGTCGACATACTATTTATATAATACGGGAATATAACCCGTTGATTGCAGGTACCCAGGCACGCACTAAATTTTAATAAGTTTAATTTGTGTTTATAATTAATTTCGTACTCAACGGAGAGAGAAATGATCGTGAGACAAGTTAGATTTACTCGGAAAAAATTGGCAATTGTGTATCGACCAATCCACACGAGAGCATCGTGTTTGACTAAACTCCAATAATTATCCTCAAATAAAGAGAAATCCTTATCCATAGCAGAAGAATATTCACAGAGTAAACTAAACTGACAGAAAATATAAATGCTGTTGAAAACCGTAATCAAATCGATTGTCCAGTTTAGAGGAATTAAGCGAAGGAACAAGCAGATGACGAAAACATATTTTGTACCATTTAAAGATTAAAAAATTCAAACAATATAATCGATGGAAATTAACTCGAAGTAAAGACCAACAGCTCGAGTGTTTTAATATTAAAACTTTAGAAAACAATTCGTTTCAATAATGGTTCAGAAATACCCGCGAGGAAATGAAGAACAAAATAAAGTATTTAGAGTTGAACGAAGCTCAGTTTATTATGAAAATCATTATTCGGACTAAACATAATGGTTATTAATTTCAAGCAACTTTTTGATTTATTTAACTCGAATGTTTTCATTCAATGACAAATATTTGTTTGTTAAACATTAAAAAAGTAACAATCTGTATAAGCTGTTTGGTTAAGTCTTTTAGGAACGAAAAGGCATTATAAACTAAAATAAAAAAATAACAAACATCTCATTTAAAAAAGAGAACCTCAAATCTTGATTACAATGGTTTAAATAAAAGAAGCTTTTAATTAATTTAATATAAGTTTTAATATCATTAATAGAAATGTGTACTAATAACCAATCGACCATTTTTAAATCTTATATTTGACTAATTCTAATTAATTTAACAGAAATAATATCTTTTGTTTGTTTAATAATTATTTGTTTATTTTAAAGGGCGTATTTGAATCATTTTATTGCGATTTATTCTTTAAATTATAATTACATATAGTAAAGTGTAAATAAAAATTAAAAAGATTAAATTTATTTTGTTTACTTATTCACCGTTGCTTATCATTTATTTTAGACAGCGTTGTTATTTTACACATAAATATACAAGAATTATTATAAATTATGATATATTAAAAAAAAACCATCGTTGGTCAACATAATGCATTATACATGGTGACCAATAAACAGAAGAGTTCAAACAATATGACGCAATATCCACGTGAATGAGTTAGTGTATAAATTAATTTTAATAAGCCGAGATGACTCAGTGGTAAAAACGCGTGAATCTTAACTGATGATCGTGGGTTCAAACCCGGGCAAGCATCACTGAAATTTCACGTGCTTAATTTGTAATTATAATTCATCTCGTGCTTGACGGTGAAGGAAAACATCGTGAGGAAATCTGCATGTATCTGATTTCACTGAAATTCTGCCATATGTGTATTCCACCAACCCGCATTGGAGCAGCGTGATGGAATAATCTTCAAAACCTTCTCCTCAAAAAGGGAGAGGAGGCCTTTAATCCAGCAGCGGGACATTCACAGGCTTTTACTGATAAATTAATTCATATTATATATATCTGCTAATGAAATTTCTAAACGTTTCAATTTCCAAATATTTACTGTACATAAAGTATAATCGGCTGAATTTTGACGATTATATAAATAAAATGAATCATTCTAATATTGTTTCAAAAATAAACAATTACAAAACGAGCTAATTGAATGAATAAAATACCAAATCGTACTCGTTTATATAAATCCTATAATACAATTTCATAGTAAGAAATGATAATAATTTTAAGCCTTTATAAGACTAGACGTGGGTGAAGCTTTTGTGTCTATTTACATGGTATTCACTAAGCTGCTTTCCTTAGGACAATAATAAAATATCATACAGTGTATCACAATGCGATTTATATTCACTTAAAACTACATTATGAAATAAATTTATTTATTAAATATAATGAAAATATAGTAACCAAGGTTTTGTGTTATTTGTACTATCTATTAATAAAGCCTGTATTGCCTTTATATTTTGTAGCCTCGGCATTATTTTACTCAGCTAAAAACCACATGGCAATAACAAAAAAAAAAAACACCCAAATTTTTTTATTTATTATTTTAAAAAACGATCGGCATTTTATAAATGAAATAACAAACATTAATAAAACGTAACCAATAATCGTTACACTAATAAATATATAACAGACAAATATTAAAAAAAGAAGATTAATTAAATAAGAAAGAGGGAGAGAAAAAAATTACAACATAATCATTCCTCTATTTAAAATTGAGTAAACAACATCTACCTTTCTTTAAATATTTATAACAAGTAATTTAAATTTATAACAAAGACACTAATAAAAAAGAGACATAAATATATCATTATTAGAAACAGTTTATTTGTTAATAATTAAAATAATTAATGAATTTATGTTTTTTTTTACTAAATAAGATTATTTTTACAGTTCGCTGCAATAATATGCGAAATAAAATCTAATAAAGTCGCAAGTCCCCACAAGAACAGAAAAATCTCGCAAAATTTATCTCAAACATTCCGCATATTAAGCACGTCACAAACAAAATCGCAGATAGAAAGAAGCTTGTATTATATAAAATTTCAACCAAATATAAAACCGGCTTAAATTTCAACATTAAATATTCGGTTCCCATAACGTGAACCACAAGACACGTAGTCATTTTATTATGATCTAACACGACCTTTCTTTTTCAATATAAGGCTAAACCGTAAAATTTTATTTTATACCGGTTACTTTGTTCATTGAAATACTCTTCGTGTTATGCTAATATTTAAGTATCACAAAGGCCGGACCGTATTGTAGAGTCGCCTACAAATTTGAATAAGTATTTACAGTAAACAGGGCAGAATGCATTAACGTTGACTTAAATTTTAAAAACGTCGCATAGAATGTTATGTATGAGCTCTTAAGCGCGTCTTGAGATATCATTAGGGCAGTTGCATGTAGGAATACCATGATAATAAAAAATACATATTTCTTAAGATTTGTATAGCTCAAAATGGATGATTCATATTTTAATGGAAATGATAATAAAATTTGGCCATCATAGAACTGGCAAAAGGGCATCCAGGAGATTACCACCACCCCTACATATTGGCTGTAATATATATTAAACATCCTTTACATCATCAATGTGTCACCAAGCTTGGGATATAAGATGGTATGTTCCTTGAGCCTGTAATTGGACCACTTACGCTGAAAATGGAAACACAACGATACTATTGCTGCTTGCTGGAAGAATATGTAATGAGTGGGTTGTGCTTACCCTGACGGAATTGCACAAAGTCCTACGACCAAGAAAAATACCTTAAATTATAATATTGAAAATATTACATACTTCAATGATTTTTTAAAATATTTAAAAAAATATCATTGAATATATGCCAACTTTTGTTAAATTTTATTTTATTATTTTGTCTATTTAATATAAAAATACAAAGTACAGTTTCAGTTATTAAATTTTATGGTCACCCTACATTAAGGAGTTCTTTGTAAGAAGACTTGGTCTAAATTGTATTTTACGAATTGCGACAATTTCTTCGTTCTTATTGCGTAGCTATTTTATGAAATATTAGACAGACTAGTTAAGATAAAATAATATGATCTATTTGGACCAACTGTTCATTTATATTTAAGTAACATTAATATCATTGTGTAAATATAATGACGTCATAATATGATTAAAGTTACTTGTATTATAGAATGATAAAATAGTCAATAAATCAAACGGTTAGTAACTAATGTCTCATGCTTTGGTAGAGCTTTGTGAGAGCTCGTCTAGGTAGGTACCACCCACTCATCAGATATTCTACCGCAAAACAGCAGTACTTGATATTGTTCTGTTCCGGTTTGAAGGGTGAGTGAGCCAGTGTAATTACAGGCACAAGGGACATATCATCTTAGTTCCCAAGGTTGGTGGTGTAATCGATGGTTTACATTTCTTACAATGCCAATGTCTATGGGCGTTGGTGACCACTTACCATCAGGTGGTCCATATGCTCGTCCGCCTTCCTATTCTATAAAAAAATTTCATATTTTACTTATATACTATATTTTTATAAAACACAATAATAATGAAAAAATATATGATTATAAAATGATTATAAATGATAATTATGTAATTATATTAAATGTATATCAATGTGTAATGCTTAAACTAAAAAATGGCACGTCAGTGAAATCCTTTGAAGATTTAAGCCATTTATATTAAATAAATAAGTCATCTTAGTGGCAAGGTATGATCACGACTGCCCATAGACTTTGGCACTGTAAGAAATATAATCAATTCCTTACACCGCTAATGTACCACAAACCTTTGGAACTAAGATGAGTCTTGTGCATATGATTACACTGGCTCATTCAACGTTAAAACTGGAACATATAAATACTAACTGTTTAATGTTAGAATATGAGATGTGTTAGGGGTACCCAGATAGATTGCACAAAGCCCTACCACCAAGGAAAGATGCAAACCAATAATTTTAAAATATATATATATATATATATCTTAACCCTTTGATATCAGTCAGCACTATTGTCAGGAGAATATAGAAATCAGAAAAAAATGTCACCAATACTAAATTTAACGTCAATGTATTATATAATCAACCATTAATTTGTAACACATTACGCTTCATAAATTGTTAAACAGTAATTTCCTTTACGCATGGGGAAGAACGATGTTAACCCCCAGGTATATACTCTCGTGTGGTTTGAGTCTGAGGGCATAGTTGTTGTCTTATATTTGATCTACGTATTAATAAATAAATGAAAAAAGAGCATAGAAGAAACTTACAAGGAAACAGAAAAAAACACATGAACAAAACATAAAGACTCGGCACCGATTTTGTGTATATACACAGGAATTATTCTCAAATAACATAAAAAAATTATAGGTATGTATTCAAATTGATTACGTCCTCTGGGTTGATATCAGTCACGGTAGCCATTCTGACTAGAGAATAGCCATAGCACAGGAAATATTTGTGCTTTATGGCGTGCACATACACTGGTACACACTTACTCTCAACCACAATACGACACGACCAACTGTCACTAGGTGTGTCCAACGGCGTTACGTACTTTCCGAGGCAAGAGAGTGTTAACATTGCCAGCTTCTAAGCTTCAGGCTCCTGAGAATTTCTTAACAAGAAAATCCACAACTTACTGGCCTCACCCGTGGCTTGAATCTGGATATATAAAATTATGTTTATATCATAAATCGATTACGCAAATAAAAATAAAAAATACATAAATATTTCACTTAGCTAAGTAAAAGCTTTGATCTCTATTACAAAGAAATTTATAAACATATATATCGCCTATTATAGAGCTAAAATATTCAATACATTATGTAGTGACGAATTAATGACATAAAACTACGGCAAAATCTCAAACAATATCAAGGCCTAGACGGAATATTAAAGCGATTTACTACTGGAAGTCTTAACTAGTCAAAACCTTACATCCTCAACTCTAATCTGAAAACGCCTTTGCTGTTTATCTTGCCTAGAAATGTCTGGCTGTATCCAACGTAATCCTCTTGCATTCAGTTTAAACCATTAAAATAGACTGAAACGCATAATTATTAGGTTTAAGACCGGCTTTTGCTAGTTGCGTATTACGAGAATACAAATCAAATATACCTAATCTTAATTAGCACTGTAATAAGTAATAAGTTTATTTAATAACTTTATTTTTATTGTTATGTTATAATGTTCTTATATAAACATATTTTGTACGTTATTGTGATTAAAACGCATCGTTTTATGCATATATGAGCCATGTGTGTCATATGCTTAATGTTATATTTATGTTTTGTAATTGTCTTTGATGTGAACGACAAAAATGCGTGTAACTTGAGGATTGTGAGTAATTAAAAGTAGAGTATATGTTAGTTTTATTAAAAAATGTATTTCTTTATGTGATTTTGCTAATATTCTTTATTTAGTCCTAAAATGTTTTTTAATCTGTTAGGCATTATGTTAAAAAAAAAATTGACTTTAAAAATAGTTTTTACTTTAAAAATATAACCAATTGATTAACGTGATCGTTGTACTGATAAGCAAAAATTATACTCGAATGCAATAGGCAAGAACAATATAATTTTACACATAATATTTTATCAGAATATTTTCCAACATACATTTCAATCAAAGTATCATGTACGTTTACAAAATGTGAAAAAGCTCTAAACTATGCATTAAATACGAAGCGGCGAAAATATCCATGCAATATGCACGGAAATTTGACAATGTTGTCATTTTTTGTATTCACAAAACTAAACGAGTTATTCAAGCCGCTTGTTAGCAAAACAACCGCGTAAACGCTTGAATCCGTGAAAGTAATCCACTTTATATTTAAAAGGGATGAATATTATTACAATATCAAATAAGAGTCATGCAATTCGCAGAGTTCAATCCCGCACAGCTTAGTTGGATATCGAATTGCAAATAGCCACGGAAAATGTAGCATTTAACGCTTCGCCAACTGCGAACGACTTCTATTCCAATGCGGGCTTGTTACGTCGAATTGTAACATTTAATTAATGAAATTAATGAATGCTTAGGTTGTAATTTTGAAATTAAAATCGTAATATGAATAGCAAAAACGTGAATAAAATATTATTTAGAATTCATTTCATTCGGAAAAATAAAATATTGTATATAAATTACATTATATTTTCAAGAGTTATGTCTGATTAAAAAACGTGAAAGCATAAATTTTTTTCGATATGACAAAATTTCCTCATATTTTTGCATTTTATTAACAAAATATCTTTACATTTTTCTGATTTATACTCGTAATACTTATGTTTGTCAAGACAAAAAATGAATAATTAATTATATTTACTAATGATATAAGGCTGTTTGTAGGGTTTTTGTGTAAAACACATTTGTTTTATTTTATAAAATGATTAAACTGATAAGGCTTTTGGTGCTACATTTAAACACATCAATTTTCTATACGTATTATCAATAATTCAATAAAATAATACTAAGTAAGGAATACTTAAGTAGGTTCTTAGTACCTCCTTTGAATTATTATTTTACAGTATTCAATTAACTTTGTAAAATGCACATTCGAGTAGGTACAAGTGTTTGTTAATACTTATTCGTGTGACGAGCTTGTTTTTTTCCTAACTATTATAAGTTCGTCATTCTAATAAATGGATTCGACCGAAAAGAACCGGCATATAACTAAGCAGTTGTTACTCTTTTAGACTAATTTCAATACGTATTATACACTAAGGGTTTTATTTATAAACGTTGTTGTTGTAGCGGATGTTTAAATAAATACTAATTTGTCTCTTTCTGTCATAATTGTTTTGATATTAAAAAGAAGAAGACACAGCATTGTTTAACAACCCGTCCTCAAACGATATACAGGTAAGCTGATTTCAGATTCAATTAATTTGCAAATCATTATCATTTACTTGCCCTACTACTTATAAAGTATATGAAAAGAATTTAGTATACCTTTAGGGTCGATCTTCCATCGCATTCCTGGCTAGTTACTACCTATATGGGTAGTTGAAGCGCTTTAGTGCTTGATTGATGGAAGCGCTTTAAGATAGCTAGAACCAATTTTGCTCAAATCCACTTTAACAATTAAATTATTATTATAGATTATATTCATGCTAAGAAATCAGTACTTTTCCAGTCTCTACAATCAGGCGAGTCCACGCGTTGAGTGCGGTTTCTAAAGGGTACTATTCTGTACCTTGAATTTTATATCCACAATATGTAGTGCATAGCCTTTATACGACGAACACTTTACTAAATGAAATTACTAAAAGAAAATGTATTGAAAATAACAACCTTATCACAAAATACAAAAATATATGATGTTGATAATTCTTCTGACTCATTTCGGTCACGATGACCATTTTTAACAAGTGTACGCTAAAACACAGAGCCGTATTTAGAGGTCTTGACGCCTTAGGGCAACAAAGGAATAGAAGCCCACCTATACCTATTTTCCTAATTACCTGAATATCTTTTTTCATTATGGTTTTTAATAAAAAGGTTAATGTAGAACAAATTAAATTATTTTATCAATCGTATGGAGATATACGACATACAAGGATTATACATGTATTTTACTATATTTTCATAACATACTATATTAAATCTTCAAAATTCCCCTGTGAAAACAGGTGCACTTTTTATTTACTTACTCTTAGAATCCAAAGGGGATAGCAATCCAACACAACCGAAGACAGGTCAGATATAGGAATATCTTCACATAAAAAACTACATAAAAATAAGATACACAGCTACGGGAAAAGAAACTAGGATTTCAGAATCTGCCTCCATAAGTTAATAACAGTACAAATGAATAAGGAAATACAAATAATAAAATTCCTTTATTATTGACAATATTACATACGAATGGTATATAGTTATGAAATAATTTAAGTAATATGTATAGGACGTCATTGATATTTCATGATGTAATAAATGGATGAGCACCATTATTGATCTATATGAGAATACTTGTACGTATGTTATTGCGAAATATATCGAGGAGCGACGTATGAAATAATTTGAGTTTATAATAAAGTTAATCTCGCGTTCGACTGAGGAATACATCGTGATGATACCAGAATGTGTCAATTAAATCTCTAACACATGAATATTCACTCAGTTGGCTGAAACAACTCCAAATCTATTCCTTCATCTTCAAATCGAACGTCAAAATATTCCCAGGGAAATTCATTTAAATCCATCCTTTCATATGAACGTGAACTAAGCATATTTGTTTTGTACATGAGAAAAAAATATTTTGAATAAAATTTATTTCTATGTTATTGAGATAATGTCACACTTAAAACATTATAACGGTTGTAAACAATCACTACAAGGGAGTCCCGGTTATTGTTGTCAGTAACCTATAATGTAATCACATAGCGTGTTCACAGTTTCCAAAGAAAACAAACCGGACAAAGAGAACGCAATTGCAATTCACGTAATTGGTCGACAACTTTAACTATAACCGTTCTGAAGCTGGAGTTACACATTAAAATAATATCTGCTTGCGGATAGGAATTGGCCGCGAGATGGCGCTCCGTCAAAGTTAAAATAAGGCTATTATGACTTCAGGTATTACTTCCTATGTTTTCCTTTCTTAGATTTCCTTTTTTTGCAATATTTAACGGAGATGTTTGATTCTTTTACGAAAATTAAAAAAAGAGGTTTAATCAATTTTTTTAAATTTCGCAATTACAAACTGAAGACAAAATTAAACACTTAATAAATCGATTATTATGTTAAAAATATGATTTGGCCAAGCCGAGACGGCCTAGTGGTAAGAACGCGTGAATCTTAACCAATGATCGTGGGTTCAAACCCCGGCAAGCACCACAGAATAATTATGTGCTTAATTTGTGTTTATATTTCATCTCATGCTTGACGGTGAAGAAAAACATCGTGAGGAAACCTGCATGTGTCTAATTTCATTGAAATTTTGCCACATGTGTATTCTACCAACCCGCATTGTAGCAGCGTGGTGGAATAAGCTCCAAACCTTCTCCTCAAAATGGAGAGGAGGCCTTAGCCCAGCAGTTGGACATTAACAGGCTGTTACTGTTAAAAATATGTAGTACATTCTTTCCGATATATAAATCAAAAACACATTAAAACTAATAAAACCAAGTTCACGAAAATCTATATTATTATTTTATAGACAAAAAATATGAAATAAAATAATTATTTTTTGTATAAATATTTTCCGATTAATTACAGAGTATACGTAAACAAACAACTTAACTCTAAGACATAACAGACCGCTCTAGGCATATCTATAACCCTCACTAATGTACTTAGAAAATAATGGCACGATTTTGGGGAGATATGAAAGCAATGCCGGGGGCTCTAAGTAATCTCTGACCGACGCACTTGGCTGTATACAAATCTTTGTTTAATCTGAATTGCATTATAATTCACGTAGAGCCGCCGTGAAAGCATCAATTTATGAAATGGTAACTATATTTTGAGTATCATAAATGAAATTTCGGATGAATGTACGTTTCAGACGCTCTTCAAAATTGCTTTTACATATTTGTTATTTTTTATTAAGTTCTGCTTGCGTTTTTTTTTTTGTATGATGTACAATCTATTTGTTTGTAATTCTATTTTTGTATATATATTTTTAGTAATAAAATGATATTATGAATTTATTGATAGAGTATATAATCAACTTAATCCACTTACTTTAACCTTTGGAGTTTATTTGTATTATAATCGATCTAAATAAATACTTTTTCAAAATATTTATGATGATGGAACAAAAAATACACTAGTTGAATAAAATATTAATGAGGTCCTATTCTTTTGGGTCACTAAAAGTTCTTAATTTTTTCGTCAAGAATTTCACAGTAGAAGCTGTTAAATCAGAAGTTAGTAGTTTTCTCTTAAAGAATGAGGAGGTCCTCATCGGCTTAGCACATTGTCTCTGAAATTGTACATGTAGACTGAAAATTTATATATTATCAGAGAAACTGCTAACCACTGACCAGAGCAAACTACAACCTTGATAGTTAATATAAAATTAATACTTAACGGTTACTTAACTATGTACGGAAATTCTTCAAATTTGTATGCCAATCAACTTTTTATTTATTGACTTTTTAATTTGTTTTCCTTAACATATCTAACAAATCAGAGATTGTAAATAGAATATTTAATTTGCAATCCGGGCTTAGTAAAATTATATAATCATTATATAAATAGTTTAAAAAAATAATAATTTTGTAGGTCTTGTAAGTGTGTAAATAACAGCTTTTAAGCACTTGACAATTCAGTAGTGCTTGCCCGGACTTGAACCCAAAATTTTCGATTGCGATTCAAGTGTTCCCACCACTGAGCTATCTCGGCTCGTAAGTCTTATAGTATATATGTATTTAATATGTAGGTATCTGAAAATAATTGATGACTGAGTACTTCTTTCTTACTTACAATATAATAAGATTATAAATAGAAAATAGTAATCGTCAACTAAATTAAATTGATTTTTATCCAAACAAAAATCGCTAACGTGAATTTGAATAAATAATTTTAAATTTAACTTGCTACTGGTTTAACTCATATAATTCGCTTAAACAAACATTTCCGAACGGTAATATGTATGAATAATCACATCCAGATATTAAGTGGTAAACATTAAAGCTATGTTCAGTGCATCGTATTAATGACTGTATAGCCACTAAATCTAAGAGGTATTAGTTAGAAGCAATCGTATAATCTAGATTCGACATTATGCTTCAATCTCAGACTGTTAATAAAAACAGAAGTGCAATCAATGTGACAAATTTCCATAATAGAGACGACACCATCATGGACAGGCTGGCCGAACACACAGATCATCAGCCTATGAATCGAGAAACTCACTAAGATAAAAAAATGCAAACCAAAAATGTTATTATATGTTTCTGTATGAAAATGAAAATATGCATGCATAAAAAATATAAGCAAACTATAAACCTATAGGAAGATACAACAAAAGCAGGGTCATAATGACAAAATAAAAAAGTGACAAATTTACTAATTAAGCTTTTATGAAGCAAAAATAAGGACATTATTTTCTCTTATTTACTGTAAAATAATTTTGTTTTTAATTGTTATTGTAAGCATTATAGAAACACGATGAATAAGAAAAGTTATCATTTCTATTTATTTGGGCTAGGAACCTTCTCGGGCATTCTATGGATAATACACCAAAGTTTTATCACAATCGGACGAATGGCTTAGAAACGCATAAAGGACAAACACACAAACGTAATTTTTTTAATATTTCGTTTGTGAACAAATATCGCAACCAGTAAATAATTCATACTATTTTTTTCGTTTTATCGAATCAAATTTATGAAGTCAATGTAACCAAACGTTTACAGCCAATTTTTATATCACACAAACGTAATTTTTTTTATATTTCGTTTGTAAACAAATATCGCAACCAGTAAATATTTCATACTATTTTTTTCGATTTATCGAACCAAATTTGTGAAGTCAATCTAACCAAACGTTTACAGCCAATTTTTATATCACTTCTAAACCACTTAATGTTCTAAGGCTCTAATAATACCCCTTGCACGTGCACATCACGTGACTTCTCGGATTAAGGCAGCAGTCGGATAATTAACCGAACAAAATACAATACACGATCGATGGTGCTTGCCGTAGCAATGAACTCAATTTAAATGGTATTACATTTTTCCAAAAAATGTCGTTGTCAAAGAAGCGAAGTGTATAATTATTTTATGATGAATATTGAATAATATAAATGCGATTTACTTTATCGTAAATTATTATTGACCTGAACGGTGTATTTTAGTCCATTCCATTGGAAGAAGGAATAAAGATAAACAAACCCGTTCCTTCAAACGAGGCGCGAAGAGGTATTTTGCGGGCCGGCAACGCGACGGTAACTGGTGCAGAACATTCTTCCCGAATGTACTGGCCGTCGTCGCGTTTGGACTCTGCTACCACTTACCATGAGGTGGAGTAGAGTCATTTGCCCTCCTGGCTAATAAAAAAAAAACCTTTGATATACAAATTCCATACCATTCGCAGATAATTTAGCTAAATTATGTAGTACAAATAATTAGATTGCAACTCACAGTTTGTCAATATTTAACAAAATAAATAATTATAATAATGAGTAAGGATTACAATTTCATATATTTATGGAACATTTCATCAAACAATTCTTTCAAAATCAATTCAAGGTCAAAGTTGTTTATTTACTTTTTCTACTTCGATTAGAAAATACATTTCTTGAATTATAGGTAAAAAATTAAACAAATTACAGATTAAAAAAACAATTTGAATTACGAAACGTAAATATTGATGCGAAACTGATATTAATTAATACAATTGAGTTCCATTTCTAAATTAAATCGATTGCACTTCTTCAATTCTCAAATACTATAATATCTGAAAATTTTGATTACTTTTACTTGATTACGCAGATTTTCATGTTAAAAATAGCGTTAATAAATATTGCACGTAAAATCAACAGTGAAATTTATACTGAGTTTTAAATTCATGTCAAACTACATAACAATTTAAAGAGTCAGTCATAACGCGAGCGTTTCGAGTTAAGCAGTTTTGATACAATGGCTGTATATAAGCGCTGTAAATAATTTTATTGGTAATAGATATATGATACACAATTTTATTCTTCGCTATTATTGCAACAATAAAGCGCTTACTGCTTATTAAAAGTTTAATATTATCAAAACAACAATCAGAGAAACGTGTATTTATGTTTAATAACATCATAAATAGTTTACTTGCTGTTTGACGGCGGACATAAACTAAGATATGTTAAACGCTTTGTTGACGAAGATTGCAAATGAATCTTTCTTCACAAATAAACCCATCGAAAATTAAATCTTACAACTCAGTAATAAGATTTAAAATGTAGCAGCAAGCAATTGTATAAAGTTTTTCATATCGCTCAGACGGAAAACATTGGCAAAGCGCTTCACCCGTCATAAAGGGGAAAGTTTACAAATCTACGGATTTCTTACGCTTTTAGGGACATATAATATATTTATCTGCCCCTTGACACATGAAGAATCGCTGGAGTTACATACATGAGGGATTTGCTTAGGGTTAATCTTTTCGATTATATTCTTCGAGAATCGTGTTTACGAAGTCGCGAAGTTACAAACTTTGATATAATTTTGTTGTGCACGAAAACGGGTCTTTCGAGAATACTTTAACACAGATTAAAAGTTGATTCTACGGACAGTATTTTACTAGGTAAAAAAACTGTGCCATTTTAACTGCTTAGTAACGTTTAAAAACCAATATAAAACGAGCTCTCTTTTTAGAATTTTTTAAATCGTTTCGTAGTATCAAATATATTTTTATTCAGAGTCGATGACCTTTCATTCAATATCATTATGAAATTGCATTAATTTTAATGCTGTCATCAAAATATATCCCATCTTATTTTACTTCGAAACCCTTTCCGCTCCGATATATCCGCGACGTCAAATTTTACCACATTCTATCGTAGGGGTTCACTAGGCGCCGTCTGGAAATGAACTCATAACATTTTTATGAGCGACCGAGCCCAATCCACAGCGTAGCTCACTGAGAGGCGATAGAGCTTACTGGGATAAAATTTAATACATTGATCAACACCTATTTATATCAAAACCTCGGATATGTTTGTTATTATTTTTTGGATATCATAACCCTGTATCATTTTACAGTTAAATAGGATATTATATTTTTTGAGTAAAACAGAAATTCTTTACAATTTATACTTAGAATTGAAATATAAAAAAATGTACTACATTTAAGTTAGTTAGGTACAATTCCTCATCATCATCAGTCAATCGTAATCCACTCCCAAGACCTCTGCCAAGAAGTTGCCAAACCTCACGGTTTTCCACCATCCACATCTCCTGTTTCGTCTTCTTTAAGTCGGTCCACTATACATATTTAATCATATACAAAAAAAAGTTAATACTTAAAGTTTTATCCTGTAATCATATACTCTGTGCCCACACCACCTCCGAAGATATGATGGCCATTAAAACGTCCGCCAACCGCGCAATCAGACGTTTTATACCTACACTGTCATCTTAATTAAAATCGACTATTTATTTTGCACTTCAGAGCTATTAAAAATATTGTTCGTTAAACTTATTTCGTTGTAATATACAATAAAATTTTTGAAATTACTGTTTTTAACGTTATTTTTCATTGCAGTTTCTATCGTAACTGTGATCAAATTGAAATTTACATATTGTAAATCAAATTTCGTTAATGGCTTTTTCGAATATTACACATAATAAAAATGTTCTATATTTAAGATTAAATGAATTTATTAATGAAAGTTACGTTTTATGTTAATAATTACTTATTACACTCATATAATTACATAGATCTGGTTAAAATAAGAACATTGTAAGCGTGAAAATCTTTGACCGATTTATTTATTTATTGAAAACTCATTGAACAATATAAAAACAACATACACAACACACAACAACAGCGCACAGGCGGTCTTATCACTTATAGCGATCTCTCACAGACAACCTTTGGTAAAAGAAGTTTTGTAAGAGAAGAATGTAATTGCATTTACATATAAAAAACCCGATCTGTGATCTTTGTGCAGTGTTCTCAGTTGATCGACTCAAATATAAACTATGTAACATTTAAGGTGTCACCTAAATGTGATGAATGTTTTCATAATAAATAAGCATTTTTCAATCATTTGTTATTTTTAATGTGTTATCTTATTTAATTAATCTTACTTGAAATTAAGAGCCGAGATGGCCCAGTGGTAAGAACACGTGATAATAACCGATGATCTTGGGTTCAAACCCGGGCAAGCACCACTTTTACCACGGGCAATTTTCATGTGCTTAATTTGTGATTATAATTCATCTCGTGCATTCATCGGTTAAGGAAAACATCGTGAGTAAGCCAGCATGTGTCTAATTTCACTGAAATACTACCACATGTGTATTCCACCAACCCGCATTGGAGCAGCGTGGCGGAATAAGCTCCAAACCTTCTCCTCAAAAAGGGAGAGTAGGCCTTTAGCCCAGCAGTGGGACATTCACAGGCTGTTACGGAGTTACGGTATCTTATTTAATAATAGTTCTTATCATGTTTTATTATAATACAGTAAATCATTATATATTTTATTTAAGATAGCTCTTACAAGCACTTTTGAATCATAATTAGAATAAATAAAAATATATCTTATATCTTTAGTAATGTCATTAATAAACTATACTATTCATATGATTGTATAACAATACAAATCAACTAAAAACAATAATTCCAATCAAAATAAATTTAGGTATATATTGAAATCGTTTCACATATATAAATATGTGAAACGATTTCTAAAATTTAATTTACCGTAACAGCCTGTGAATGTCCCACTGCTGGGCTAAAGGCCTCCGCACCTCTTTTTGAGGAGAAGGTAAAAGCCGAGATGGCCCAGTGGTAAGAACGCGTGAATCTTAACCGATGATCGATGGTTCAAACCCGGGCAAGCACCACTGAATTTTCATGTGGTTAATTTGTGATTATAATTCATCTCGTGCTTGACGGTGAAGGAAAACATCGTGCAAAAACCTGCATGTGTCTAATTTCACTGAAATTCTGCCACATGTGAATTCCACCAACCCGCATTGGAGCAGCGTGGTGGAATAAGCTCCAAACCTTCTCAAAAAAATTTAATTTAAAACAATCTAAATATACGTTGAAATTATTTTTTCTCGCAACGCTTACAATAAAATTTAATTGCACAATAAATTGATTCACCGCTGCGTTAACACCAACAGCCATTGTACTCGTTCACACCTATTAAAGGAACATAAACAAAGCTATAATATTTGCTTATCAAGGTTTTAATACTTTTTATTATATGTTATTTTCGTATCGGGTTGTATAGACTATGGTTAACTTAACACAAGCAAACGGTCTCGACTTGTAGATCTCGTTAGAGCCGTCAAGAGTTGTGTATGGTGAATCATCATCACATTTACTTGGAAGTAGGGCTTTATGCAAGCCTGACTGGGTAGGTACTACTCATCAAATATCCTACCGCCAAGCAATATTGCCTACTATTGATGTGTTCTGCTTTGAAGGGTAACTGAGTGTAACTACAGGCACAAGGGACGAAACGTCCTACATTAGTAAGTATTGCTGTTTGGCAGTTGAATATTTAATGCGTGGGTGGTCAATACACAGGCGGGCTTGCAGAATACAATAATTATTAAAAAGTATTAAAAAAAATGTATCGATTACGTATTGAATTTTTTTTTTATTATATTGATAAAATAAATATCTCCGCACATATATTTTACGCGATAAAAGATTTTTGTACATCAATCCACAAAATAAAGGAAAAAATTATACAAGTATTTTACAAAACTGGCTATGAGAAAATGATTTTTATTTTAAATGCAAGTAATTACTTAATGAAACGATATAAACTTTATTCATACAACATGAAGTGTTAATCGGCGTTAAAATATTCATCAATTAGGTCGACGCTTAATAAATTACTGTTAGCGGGTTATAAATAACGTGCACAATTTTTAAACAATTAGATCAAAATTTAGATGTGAACGCCCCCTGTTATTGTAGTAGCAGCAGGGCATTTGTAGTAAACATTTCATTTTAATGGCCAACAACGCCCCCCAGCGTTCAGCGTGGAAAAACTGTGACAATATTTTGGGAAACAGTAATTTTTCACGTCGACACGACAACGCTGTGGTCAAGCGTAAGAAAGATTTGTGGACTTGATTCTTGATTGTTGACAAACGCTGAAAAATGACGTCAGCAGCTATAACTAAAAGTAATAATAAATATGTGTATTTTTAAATATTTTACCATCATATCGGTAAAAAGATTCACAAATAATTCATTATTTTTTATCAAAATTTTAAAGATGTATAATAAGAGTTACCGTTAAAAGATGCTAGCGCAGACGTTTCTGTGGGCCTTTTAAGACCTACAATTTTCTAGTACATTGTTTGATGTATTTCCTAAGGTTTAACCAGTGTTAGAAAGGTAAGAGTCTGCAAAAGAATTTTTTGGACAAAACACCCTAGTAGTTGAGCCAGGTTTATCTTTTTCTATCAGTGAATACCGTATCCGTATAAATTCTTTGCTAGGCTTAGAAGAAGATAGTCAAGTGTAAAAATGATTTGTGGATTTCATTCTTGATAGTTGACCAATTCTGGGTTAATGACGACATTGACTATAAAAGAAAACTTAGAACTACAATGTGCAATAATTTAGCAACAAAAAAATCAATACCAACTTTAAATTAGTTATAAAATTATCAAAATAGAATAGTGAAATTGAACAAAAGTTATTATGTGGTTTGAGTCATAATATTCATACTCACTTGTTTATGATCGTCGTTAAAGCCATTGTAGTACAAGTAAAGTAACAAAACAAAGTGCAATGTGTAATAAACGGAATACAAAGGCTAGATTCAAACGCGAAACGCTTGCCCATAGAACTTTTAATTGGGGGTGGAAATTGTGATTAATGCGATCTGATAAGAAGAAAGCTTGGCACGAAAAAGAAAATACAAGAACCAAGCATTGGTCATTTTAAATACGATGAGTTCCGTACAAGAATATTATGTCTTAATATAAGATATCACGTATTGCTACAAAGAGGTAAGTTATTGAACCGCAGTCTCAAAAATAGACATTTATCGCTCAGAGACATTGGTGCTGTAAGAATCATTGACAATTCTTCGCGTCGTTAATACGTCGGCAACAATGGCATTTATAATGTTGTATCCCTTGAGCTTGTAATTAAACTGTCTTACTCATACTTCAAACGGAACAGAGTGAAACAAAGGTATTGCTCTTTGACGGTAAAATAAATAATGATGGGTGTCACCTAGGTGACATTGCTTCATAACTCTAAAGCTGCTGCAAAGCCTTACAAGCAGTATTAGTATGTGCATCTAATTGTTGTTTGGTGATATTTTGATACAGTGTGTAATAGTAATAACATGTGAGCAGTAAGGGACGCTCGGCAGTGAAACTTCGTAATTGATGGCCAAAGAAAAAAATTATAATTAAATAAAACCAATAAATTTATATAATTAGAAGGGAATTGTAATATACACACACAAAGAAGTAGAGACCGGTGGTGGAGACGTAATAAGAGAGCGTCATGTCGTTTGCCGTCACGGCATACGAGCCGGTCCTACCCTCAAGGTACACTAACAAATGTTTCACATGGAAAATTAGTTTATTCACTAAAATTGTCTCATTGAAAAGTAGAAGGAGAAAAGTCAAATATAATGTAAGGCATAATAGTGAAAAGGTAAAATATCAGTTCGTAGCCACTAGCCACGAGCTGATTTTTATGTTGTATGAGAACAAAACGCCAGCTATGAAGGAGTTTTAAAGGAATTTTTCATGTACTAATAATAATAAAAAAACAAGTTTTAAAAATAGAATACTTTTTAAATATAAAAAGCATATAATTAAAATAAATCACGCATAATAACTCAATAGGTCAACGGAATCCTAAACGAGGGTTAGCGTCCAAAACCCACATACATTAACCTAATTCATTTTAATTGACCAAACTAACCATTCGCAAGGGCTTCGTAAGTGGACTTGAAGTTGATAATTCGTGTATTTTTAGTACGCGTTAATATATTCGTTTATGTAATTGTTTGGCCTCACGTCACGTGACTGGAAAAGTGAAAATAGCAAACACGTCAACACCTCGTAAGGTAAATGCCTCGTATTTTATGATTTTATACCGCTAATGCCCACCCTTTAGCTATTCAAACAATAACCGTGATAGACAAGACACTTCGCAATGGCGTCATTTAAATATTTAAACACGTAAAATGTTGTAATCAATATTTATAAATATATAATAATGTCCCAGGAATTGGAGTCTTATTGACTGATTCACTGAGGCCAACTCCGTAGCAAACTAACCGCAGGAGGTGGTCCGATATGAAACCGTAAATTAATATGATCGTGATCTTCTTATTCATTTCAGCCAATGTTAACAGACTAGGTAACTGCGTGGGATATAATTTAACGCACAAGTGTAAACACATGTGAACTCACTTTCATAAGCTGTTGGGACTTCAAATCTGACACGACCGGAAATTGTTAAAGCGCAAGACCAAAGGTTTACGTGCTTCCCATGTCACAGGAGTGTAAACACTGCAATCTAAGAATCCAAGCTACTATTGACGATTTCTCGAAAGAAAATCCTACACCTTTTTAATGGCCTGATCCAGTGTTTGAACCTAGGGTCTCGGAATCTACAGCCTTATAAGCTAGCCTTTAAATAATTAAAGTAACAGCCTGTAAATATCTGGTATTTGTAATATTCTGGACAAAGGCCTTACGTAAGTAAGGTTAACGGTTACTTAAATTAATGTTTCCATAATAATTCTAAGTGAAATAAGTAGAAGCGGCTTATAAATAATACGTAAATAGTGCACAAGTTGTATAACCACTTACAATCATTATTCGCGGAACATAAATAATATTTGCAAGAATATCAAAAATATTTTAGCGACATTACTTCGTAACTAGCAATGCTAAAGTCACGACACGGACACGGAATCAAGGCTGTCCACAAACGATACTATTACTTTAAATTAAAGCTTTTTTTGTAAGACCTTTTTGATCATGAATAGGAGCTGTAAGGGATTGTGTATTAAGCGTAATTCCAAGCGGAAATCGAGCTAATTCGCTGATTCGGTAAATCAATCCTCGTATAAACGTGAGATCAATGAATAAAGGAATCGATTTTTTTCTACTATATATTATACTATATATTTAAGTTATACATATAGTGTTATTTATATTTAAGTTTTCTTTTAAAATGGAATTTTACGTACATATATGTAGAAAGATAAGCAACTCAACATTACGTGTTTAAAAATAATGAATGGCATGCCTTTTTAAGGCGGCATACATATTGTCGCCTAGCTCACAAAAACCAACAACGGCCGGCGATATGCTAAGTGACCGGAGTTGATAACCGTCACATGGTTGTACTGCACACAGCCTTACAACTACTTCAAGGCACATTTAAATATTTCATTGTTTTTTATTTACCCCGCAATAGCCTATTTTTAACAGGGCAAAGACCTCATTTCGGACTTCAGTTAGTTTTTGTCTTACTTATCTGTGGCGTCTTGCCAAGATTTTTTTTATATTATTTATACATACGGACTGAAATAATATTATCGTTGCCCACATACAATATTCTTTGTTATTACTTGAACGAGTATAATTCCAATACGATGGAAAAGATAACTAATAAGGTTTTTACAGGATATTCGTTGAATCGAAATTTAAAAATGATATCAGCATTACAAACAAAAATTAATCTTGTAAACTGTCTATTTAAATAAAGTATATTTTTAATTTGATTTTAAAAAATATATTTAAAATATAAATTTACTTTTACGTATTTTTATTACCTAATTATTGATATTGATAGATTATAATAATAAGATTTAAGATGCACAATAAAGCGGTCTTCTATCCAAAAAGCGATCTCTTCTCTATACCTACAATTTGAAACCGTTCAAATGTTTAGTTAGCGTGAACCGCGTGATGTAATGAGGTCTTAATTTGAATATCTGCACTTTTTAGGCAAAGTTAGTTGTGTTTTACGTTAATGACATGCGACGCCTTATTAGTGGAAAGAATAATCGTTATGAATTAATTCATAGCTTGATTAAATTCTTAATACAACATACTTTGAAAAGACTGATATCGGGGTAAAACTGGTAAGTTTTTTTACTTGATAGAAGACTATGACGAGCAAAATGCACATGTTTACGCTATTCTATTTTTAAAATTATGTAAAAGTGAAAAATTCAAACTACGGGACGGAGATCAGAATCCGGAAAAGTGTAGTAATAATTCTATGAATACTATTATTTATTCAAAGTATAATTAAAGGAAAAATATGGTCTCATGAGATGTTCCACATTTTATTCGTTTATAATTTTATTTGTTGATTCATTCTCTACCCTCCATTATAATTTACGTGGTGCCTGTTCCATGTTTACATTGCATTTAATTAAAAACCTACATTTTCTGCGGCTTTCCCAGAAAAAAACGATGTTATGAATTTACATAGTATTTGATGACGGTTTGAATTTTGTTTTCTAAAAATATAACATTTAAAAAAAGAAAAGATTGCTAAATAGAATAATTTACAATTTATATTCGTAGATATAAAATAATCCTACGTAATTACGTAGTACTTACGTAATTACGTAAGATAATATTTACCATCAGGTGGAGTAGTCATTTGCCATCCCGGGGCATATAAAAAAAAAATTCGATATGGTTATATAGTCAGTTATAAAAAATAAAAATCTAATTAAAAAATATACTTTGTTTAAGTGAAGTCTTCTTAAATGTCATTTTACAAGCCTTAAATATAATTACATAACTTTTTAGTTAATTAAATACAATTAAATTAAGACATATACTTATCTAGGAAAACTAGCTCTTGCTTGCTTGTTATATACCGTTTTATTATTGTTATAATATATTTTCTTTGAGTAAAATTCCTTATTTAATTGAGGAATATCTTGCCAGAAAAATAGTCTGTAGCGGAAAATTTTGATGTGATAGTGAATTATATATATATATATTTGATGTAATAGTGAGTCTTTTTTCTTTATATACAATGTTTGTATTATATATCGCAGTATATTCTGCGATAAATCATTGCAATTTAAAAACAAGAACAACAAAACACATAGTTTAAAGGTAGTTCTATGAACTTAATGTTTTAGAAATAGCCGACACTTAAATCAAGCTGATAACAAGTCATTGTATATTGTCCCTGGGTATAAATGTCGCGTTACTTGCAAGGCCATGAATATACTACTTTATACAAAAGGTTAATCACTGTTTGTGTTGTGCACTACCCTTACATTATGATATACTTTCAACGATTATTTGTATTTATAAAATTACACCTTCGATTTACTTAAATTTTTTAACTCAGTATTTACAAAAAAAAAAAAAAACAAAACAATTATTATATTCGTGCAATTTTTTAATCATAAATAAACTGTTGACTTAAGATTAGGTGTTTTTTCGGGTGTTTTTTTTTCAGGAAGCCTTCATTAAAATAAAGTATTAACGGCTGAACAAACATCGCGTGTGCCCTTAGATAAGGGTGTCATGGAGCTGTCGACAGGCCCGACTAACTCATTAAGTTATTGTCCGTCCGACCATAACACATAAAAAGTTTTAAAGGAACTCCTTTTTGTCCTCATTCAGTTGGTTGTCGTCATGAGGTCGACAAATAATATATAAAAAAAAACTTAACATTTTATTGATCGGAAGTGACTTTTAGCACCTAATAAACAGAACTTGAGTTTACGAATGAGTTAATTTGGGCATGGAGATATAAATAGGAATATAAATGTCAATTTTATCACACTGACCTATTCGCGAGATTATTAGTAATAAACACACCTACGAACAAACATCTAATAATACGTCAATTTTTTTTATATAAGTATATTAAAATCTTAATGTTTATTTAGTATTAATTATTTTCCTTAAGTAAAACAATTTAATCACTTTCTATATTAATAATTTCAATGATAAGCAAAAAGCTTTATTTTGTTAAAGTATCTGTATATTGCGTGACATGTTATTTTCATAAGAAACTGTTTCGTTTCAAAATCAACAAAAAATATTTACGAAAGTGTTACTCATAATTATTACGGTAATAGCTTGTATAATCTTTGTTGAAACGAAACTATGCGTTCCTATAAAATTAATTAAAGGAAAACACTTCACCATTTTAGATTTTAGACTCTTTATACAAACTGTCACCATTTTAAGTAATTATCCATCCTATTTTAAATTGGAACACATGTTTTTACATTAATCTACTAATCAATCATTTTAATTTACCTTTAATGTTGACGAAGAAGTTGCTTGTGAATTGCTTATTCTAGCAATAACAATGCTGCTAACTAGTGTATTTGAAATAACTTTTAACGACATTTTAATTATTAGTTAGGAAACACGCGTCATTTAAACATATTTCATGCTATAACCAGTTTAAACTAGTTATAAAAATTATCAAATTTATGAACTTGTCATTGGTCTGGATAAAACTAATCGTATTCTTTACGGAGACGTATTATGATCGACTTCAAGCGACCCAATTTTCACGTCGTACGGAATGGAAAAATAACAGCAAATTAATTGGAGTACTCCTGGTTAAACCCCTTTCATTCAGTTTTCAAGTTATCGGGCCTAATTTAAATGGTTTGCTCCATCGGAATTTTCCATTGCACTTGTTGGAAAATTTCAAATGAATCGAATGTTCAAATAAATTGTTATTGGAATGATAAAGTTGGTCCACAGTTTTCAGTTTGGCTGGAATCGCGTGTTACTAGAACTTGTTTTACAGTTCATTTTGACTGTAGAAATATATATGAAAATTCTATGTTTTGTAAAAAGATAATATAAGGCATATGAATTTAATATCGGTTTTTCATAATAATTAACCCATACATTAAAAATATTATTTTATAGTTGCTTCGAGTTTTATGAAATACAATTTTTGATTAAAAGAAAAAGGAAATATTTTCTTAGAAGCTTATAAATTGTAAACTATCTCGGGAAAAGCTTGATTTAGGAAGGTCGGTAAACGTTGGCCATTTGTTATAATGCTGTTATCAAAAAGTCGACGTTTGAATGAGATCGCGTGAGGACGGCTCGCAAGACTTTATGAGATTTAGTTGGAAAATAAATTAGCTGCGAGGGAAAAGTTTTCGGTAAATAAGAGGGGAAATACACGAACCGTGAACTATTTTCAAATACTCGGATATGGTATTGGGATATTTTCAAGAATATTTAAACTTGGTTTCTGTGAAATAACATTATAGGTTCGTTGTTTCGCGATGATGCGGAATTAAAATTAAGCTCTGAATGATCTTGCTAATAATTGAATGTTTTTAAAAACGAATCACAAATTAATTACAATGCTAATTAATCTTTTCTAAAAAAAATCAATTGTTGATTCTTGAAAGGAATGGTTATTTTGTTCGATTCATGCGTTTGCGCATCGTTTATTGAATTGTGTTAAAATTTCACTCAGTTGTTGCAGGAACTTGCTATTTTATTTTTATTCATTTATTTTGAACAATTAATAACTATCATAAACAATATATACGATAGTACCTATGATAGTACTAAACTGTGTCGCAGCTACTAACGCCCTCCAATTCCACAGCATATTTATGTATCATTAATTGTTCATTAAGCCGAGATGGCCTAGTGGTTAGAACGCGTGAATCTTAACCGATGATCGTGGGTTCAAACCCGGGTAAGCACCACTGAATTTTCATGTGCTTAATTTGTGATTAAAATTCATCTCGTGCTTGACGGTGAAGGAAAACATCGTGAGGAAACCTGCATGTGTCTAATTTCATTGAAATTATGTCACATGTGTATTCTACCCGCATTGGAGCAGCGTGGTGGAATAAGCTCTAAAACCTTCTCCTCAAAAAGGGAGAGGAGGCCTTAGCCCAGCAGTGGGACATTAACAGGCTGTTACTGTAATTGTTCATTGTAAATATAAAATATATATAATTTAATTTAATAAAAATATAAAAAATACACACACGTTTTTTTTAAAAAGCTGGTTATGATAATAATTGTTATAGTTTAATATAATTTTTATAACAAAAATCTGAATTAAATAAATATATACCAAAATATAATTTATAAAATATATAATAAGGGTAGGAAGGAAAAATAAGTTAGGTTAATGTTATATTAAGATGATATCCTCAAGATCGATTACAGCCTCGGCGTCCGTTTTTAAGGAAACCTAGCCAACTGCGCGGGACATATTATCGTGTACAAGTATGTGCATAACACAGGTGCACTATTTATTCCCTGACTTTTATAATAATATCCGGGGACATTTTTCACACACAGCCATCAGATCCCAAATTAAGCCTGTACAAAGCTTGCGCTATGGAAACCAGACAACTGATATACTACATATACTACTTTTCTTTTTGTAAATACATACTTATATAGATAATTACACCCAGACTCAGGACAAACAGACATGTTCATGAACACAAATGTCTGTCCTGGGCCCACCCAGGACAGACATTTGTTTTGTGATTCCCAAATCGAACCCACAACCTTCGGCGTGAAAGGCAAGTGTTCCACCAACCACGCCAACCGGCTCGTCGAATAATAAATCTAATCGAATCGGCTAATCGAATAATCGCTAGAAGGTTTGTAATATTCAATTACAAAAAAACTTAAACTAGACTAACAATACTTAATGAAGATATTTTTTCTATATTTAGTTTTTGAATTATATTACCGGCAATCAAACTAAAAATGGTTCGAAATTTGAATTCTCCCTAAAACAAGTTTTTGTTAAATAACGATGTATTTAATTTCTTATTTAATTTATTATATCTTATTTAACTTCGATATTATTCGTACATCCTCGTGTAAGCCGTTGTCTCAGGGCCAACTTAAGTTTGTACGTCTTAATCGCCGCCAGCTAGCTGATTACAACCCGAACATTTCTTTGGACGTCACTTAATGGCTTGCCTTTTGAATTTGTAGCTTAAATGCATAATTACTTATATTTCTATAATAATCAAAAAACCTCAATTTTATTAAGAGAAATTCTGTCTTAGCTACCTCGAGTACTATTATAGGTATACTTAAAATGCATAATTTATAACAACCTTAAACTCATGATTACATTTTTTTAAATAAATATTGAACAATTTATTATAATACTTAAATTTGATCGTAAATAATTCATTATAACATAATATAAAGTATTATTAAAGATAGTTTTTCTTACTAATAATTTTGTTTTGCTTATGTAATGCACTACAGACATTATTTACATTTATTCCAAGTTGTATTGAATCCGTTCAGCCTAACGGCGTTAATAATATAAGTTGTGTATCGAGTAAATCACACCGATTTCTCTTTCTGACATTAGTAATTTGAAATTCGAAAGAAGATGATAATGCATTATGTAACAAAATAGGCAATAAGCGATATTAATATCACTATTATTCACTTTGTAAATGCATTCATAAAAGCTATTTCAAAATGACATCGTATCAAATCTCATTATGTTTTGCAATCGATTTTCAATGGTATATTTTCTATATATTCATCAATCTATGTTACAATTTGCATCAACATCCCACTAAGTAATTCATGCAGTGACTGTTGTATTGTAGCCGTGTTTGACTATTCATTCTTAATCCTACTTCCTATCTTTTAGGGAATACCCTCCAAGTGCCTCTTTTAAATTGTATACTACTCATTACCTCGGGTTATTTGCATTTGAAAACAACGAAGATAACATTTTCTTACGTTGATGGGTTTTCGTAAGCAACGCTTGTGTTGTTTAGTCAGTTTAACCTGCATAAAGGGTAAAGACTTAGTAAGCTTTTTAATAATTTAAATTTAATTTAATAAAATTTAAATAAAATTTTATAATGAAAATGTTTTTTTTTTTATTAATAATAAATATATGTATTACATTTTTTTGAGTTGATATTATTCTAATAACTCTGTATATGGGTAATTTGATAATGGCCCAAAATTTGCCCAATACCAATTATATTTAACGCTTAGTTCTAAGATAAAATATAAGTGTTTTTATTTTCTTGAAAACGGGCATTCATCGCAGGCCTTAAAAACGTCATGTATTTTAAGATGTAAATATTTAGTTTTATTTTTAGAACATAGATCGAAGATTATAATCTGGTTAAATATTACTAAATTTTCAAGTGTCTTATTTGTAATTCTAATATGAGAAAATCTGTATGTATGTATAAATGGAATGCTGTTCTGGCACATACAAATCCGACTACCAGTGGAACCCAGCAGTGAGACATTTACAGGCTGCTATTTTTATTTTCTTACACATTAAGAACGTACAAGCTTATAGTTATGATAATGACGATTTTATATATTTTTTCCGAAATGAAAATAAGAATATGATTTAGTTCACACTGGTGGTAGAGCTCTTTGTAAGCTCGTCTGGGTAGGGTACCTTCCGCTCATCAGATATTCTACTGCAAAACAGCAGTACTTGATATTGTTGAGTTGAGAGAAGGATGAGTGAGCCAGTGTAATTACAGGCACATGGGACATAACTTAGTTCCTAAGGTTGGTGATGTAAGCGATGGTTAACATTTCTTACAATACCAATGTCTGAGGGCGTTGGTGACCACTTACCATCAGGTGGCCCATATACTCGTCCGCCTTACTATTCTATAAAAAAAAAATTCATGTTTCAAATCAAATATTATTGTGAAACAACGCTATAGGATAGTGTTATAGGTTTGTATGTATGATGATGTAACAGCCCGTGAATGTCCCACTGCTGGGCTAAAGGCCTCCTCTCCTCTTTTTGAGGAGAAGGTTTGGAGCTTATTCCACCACGCTGCTCCATTGCGGGTTGGTGGAATACACATGTGGCAGAATTTCAGTGAAATTAGACACATGCAGGTTTCCTCACGATGTTTTCCTTCACCGTAAAGCACGAGATGAATTATAATCACAAATTAAGCACATGAAAATTCAGTGGTGCTTGCCCGGGTTTGAACCCACGATCATCGGTTAAGATTCACATGTTCTTACCACTGGGCCATCTCGGCTTTGTATATAAAGTATTTATGTTACGTTATTATTATGGAAAATTAACCTTTTTAAATAATGTATCATACAAAATGTTAGGCGATATTGTTTTTGTTTTCGTATTAAGCCCAAGCGTTATGTAATTTTGTTTACACGTACCGTTTAAAAAAAACTAAGCTGTAGGTAGCGGAGGGGTCATAGAAATTTAAATTTTCGCTCTCGACAAATCCCTCGGGGAGCGCGTCTAGAGGGGAACAAGCGCTAATAAAGTAAATTAAAGATTAATAATATATTGTCTAAATATAGGTTTTAAGGGATACGCGTATGCAAATTTACTAGAACCCCTAGTGAAATCAAATACAGCTGGGCTACAAAGTATCGTAGAAATTATTGAAGAGTAAGGGAGCCAAACGAAAAATAATTAATATCTTTTATTACACGTTAATGAATTAGCTTGTGAAATATTAAACTACACGCGAAATCCGTTTATTAAAAAAATAACAATGTGAATCTTCTGAAAAAATATAATTGTCTATAATTTACTAACAACCAAATTCTAAGTTCCAAAGAACTTAAAATGAACTAGAATATTTCGTTCTCATTTCATAAAATAAAATTCATCTTCGGCACCCGATTCCGAGATGGTTTATTATGATAATCCATCACTCTAATTCTCACTTTTTTTAGTCTAACCCGTCCAAGACCGTCGTAAATAAAGCCTAAATGGACGTTAAATATATGTGTCATTGGGTTGAATGTTGGATGTAATATGTATTAAAAAATACATTCTTTTTTGAGCTTGACGCGAATGGCCACCAGCAGACACAGCACCTGTAGAATGCGACTATCGCGCGGAGAGATATAAAGCCCACATCGTCCAACACTTTTTAGGTAAACCGAAAAAAAACCGGCGTCGCTATTTTAATTGACGTCGGACGCCCATTAAAAAGAACCTTTTCTGAATGAATTATTCGGAGACTTTCGAAATGGGAAATATTCGGAATGTACTCACGGTAGCGGTATGCAAATAATTCTTGGCCACATTTGAAATAGGAACACGCATATGCTATAAATGAATGTTAATTTTTAGAATTGTTTATATTCAATTAAATTAATATAAAAATTGCAACCTAATTAAAAATATATGTATTCTACAAACAAAAATAATAATTAAAAAATTATTTAATTAATTATGTATTTAGGGAAACAAATACAATTATGCCTTAAATATAAGTAAGTTGCTTCAGTTTAGAAATATCAAAACTTTTCCACCATTAATTGGACAATAATAATCATTACTAAAACAGAAATGTCTCACTTTGAAGCCATAATGCTGTTTTCTTTCCAAACTTATAATAAAATATAACTTGATCATCTCAAGCGCTAGTCTATATTATTACCAATACAGAGAGTTTATCGACCAGAATTAATAACTAGGCAGTATTTTCTGTACAATTTATCGCTCAACAAATAAAAGAGGATTGTCGTTTTTATTATTATTCATATATCTCGTCTACCATACCGAAACTGTAATCTCGGGCTTGTATTAAGAAAGTTGTCCGAATCTTAAGCGCGGGGGTAACTAAGTTTGCTAGTAATATTGCTTCAAAACAAACAAAAAAACTTTAAGAGCAATGATAAGTTTCACGTATTTATTCCACTTATGTAATGCTCTTGTGGTATGTCAACGACTTTTTTTTTGGAAGGCAAAATGCCACTGACACCAGATCTTTGGTCAATGCATTACATAAACAATGGGATTCAAGATATTCAGGCGATGCCTTCGCAGATGAGCAAACGACTGATTGATAAAGGAGCAACAAACTTGTGAAAAATGAAACCTATACAAAAAATTCAATTCTACGCTTAAATAATTCTAAGCAATAAAACAGTAAGAGAAAGAAGTAATGAAGGTTGCCAGCCAAATAATCTTATCTATAAAAAAATATGTTATATGACGTCGTTTGCTATGGATTAGACATTAAGGTTTAATTTTATTATCTTACTTAAGTCTTAAGTAGGTACTTCAAGCTCGAGATGTTCTCTTAGAGTATCGTATTAAGCAAATAAAAAAGAAAAAGAATGGGACACTAGAAACAAAGTTAATAAGAAGCAATAATTGCGTCTTTCTTTAACTAAAGTTGAAACTTGCACCGTTCCACGCATCGCACCCATTTCGTCCGTCTCTGAACCAGAATCTCTAAGGCAAACTTTTAATAGTTTTTCTTTATTCAATCAACATATTTTCGCTCTTGGACACTTCTCTCGTTTGCCAACAATTTGTTTCGGTACTTTTTTCTCTCGCTGGAGATTCACTCACAACGTTCCTAACAAATTTGGTCTCGAGGGCGCTTTAAAAAGTTTCGACTTGCTCTGATTTAGTCTAGACGGAATATTTTATCACATTGATGACGTAAATTTTATAGACATTTGATTTATAGTCTTTCAATAACATTTATCGAGATATAATTTTTAAATATACATCGATTTTTATGAAATATTGTGCTTCTTTTTATTTATTATTTATTTAGATGAGATGGCCCAGTGGTAAAAACGCGTGAATCTTAACCGATGATCGTGGGTTCAAACCCGGCAAGTACCACTAAATTATCATGTGCTTAATTTGTGATTATAATTTATCTCGTACTTTACGGTGAAGGAAAAGATCGTGAGGAAACCTGCATGTGACTAATTTCAATGAAATTCTGACACATGTGTATTCCACCAAACCGCATTGGAGCAGCGTGGTGGAATAAGCTCCAAACTTTCTCCTCAAAAAGGAAGAGGAGGCCTTTAGTCCAGCAGTGGGACATTCACAGGCTGTTACGATTTTATTTATTATTTATTGTACAATTAACAAAATAGACTACTTACTGCTATAGTCTTATATATAACTTTTAACGGTCTTCCACAGACAAATTTTCGCTGATTCTTTTATCGTGTTTGGTAAAAGAACAAACAGTTGCAGTAAAAATAGGTAAAAACATTTTTTGTTTTAAATTCATTGTGTATTACAATTGTATCAAGCTTTTTCATAATATTCCTTCTATGAGCATTACCGATGTGTAAAATCACGTATCAGTTCCGGCAATTTTCAACGCTAATTTAATGCTCCACTTTCATTCGTTACCGTCTTCGTAAATCTAATGTGCGTGAAAGTGTCAACACACCACGAAATTATTTTTTTTAGTAAAAGTGATAAAAGAATACGTGGGATGTGTAACCAATTAGAATATAAACGTCAATTTCTTACACAGCTTTTAAGAGAATATATTTAGACGAAGCTATTTAAGTTTTAGAAAAAGTAAATAATTTAAAATACGGTGGTAAAAGCGCTGAAATTTAATTAGGAAATTTATCATAATAATATAAATTACACTTATTAGTAATTGGTCTGTGACGTGAAAGAAACCAAGGAATAAATTTAGTGAATGAGTCATGGTCCTGATCACCAGTTACGCTTACATAATTATAAACATAATATAGCACATTTAGCGAAATATGAAGATAAATTACCAGGTGAAATACTGCAATCGGAATGGAAAGAAGTAAAAATCAGCGTAGACGCTATTGCGGGCTCGTGACTGTAATACCAAATGAGTAATTTTGAGATTCTCTAGATGCCCGCACAGCGAGGGAGCAAATGTCAGCGTCTAATAGCATTTCGAACATGATAGCAACGCGAGCGTAATCGAACTTAGTTTAACAAAAAGTCCGCCAGTCTCGTTATTTGCTTTTGTATTACAATACAATAGCAGCAAATACGATACGGAGCTCTCGTTTCAAATTTTAAAGTTAAATTAGTTGTATAATGTTTGATATTCAGCTTCAATATATCTAGATATGCAATAAATTGACAAGTTTGCTCACATAATGTTATACTATTGAGATACTTCCAAAAGGTATGCTCTCTGCGGGCTATCGCATAAATTTTTGACAGCTCAAAGTGTTGATCACAAGTAAAAGCTGTAAAAATGTTTTAAAATCTTTAAAAAAAAATCTAAGCAAACTATTGAAAAGCAATGCTTTATTATTCCTTGGTGACATATTCGAATAAATTATAAGTTAGATAAAACACTAACAATTGAATAAAACAAACTATCTTATATGGAACACTAATACATTGTTCAAGATTATACATATATCTTGTATTTGATGGAAAGAAAATAAATAAATATAAATATATATTATTACATTTAAAGACGTTTACTTATGTGCTAATTGGCATTTATTTATCGAGAAATATGTAACCAGTGATAGTGATTTTGATTTCAATCTAGTCTTAATAAGCCAGTCTATTAATTAGCATCGAATACCATTGTCAATTAAGCTATAATGTATTGATTACACATAATTTGCACTCTATAATGATATAACCATACAATGAAATGGTAATTAATTTGTTTACGCTAGATTTCTGTTCTCTTTGATATGAGCTAAATTGATATACAGTCGCTCACCAACACACGACCTAAACGTGTACATTGCAGAAGATTCAATTAGACATAGTGATTCATAATTAATGTATATTTTATATTTGATTGTTATTTTGAAGGAAATAATATATTTGTAGTTTTAATAATTAATGTTTGTACAATGTTGTTACAATTCCTTCTCTAAGCAAATATTGCCCAATATACTGGCAATAAGAAGTGTACACTATTCCATATATTTTATCAATTCGCCTCTAATCTGTACATAAGATGATTTTTACCTCGGTTATTTAAGTTTGGACACACGCTAAAAGTGGTTGGCGGTAAAAAAACTTATTAGGCGTTTCACAGAACTAGTTTCCAATAATAAAAATAAAATATTAAGATTCTATTTAAAATTGTTTATGTGTAGAAAATCAATTTAAGTTCTTAATGTTGTTATTATACCCACGTCAGACAGCGCTACACTTAAAAACTATATTTGAATATGATGAATGTGATTCTACCATCTGTTTTCTGACGCAAAGCAAATAGCGGAACAGATTGTCACGAAACTAACAAATTTCATTAGAAAAAATCTTACCTTAGAGAAAATGATTTATAAAGTTATTTCGGATACGATGGGATGTTTACTTAAGTACGCTTTAGGTAACGGTGTTGAATTTCTTTGCTACCGATTCGTATTTGAGGTATCAATTTACGTATATGGCATAGGTTTTTTGCTATTCTAATATTATTATTTTTTACAGAATAGGAAGGCGGACGAGCATATGGGCCACCTGATAGTAAGTGGTCACCAAACGCCCTTAGACATTGGCATTGTAAGAAATGTCAACCATCGCTTACATAGCCAATGCGCCACCTACCTTGGGAACTAAGATTTTATGTCCCTTGTGCATGTAATTACACTGGCTCACTCATCTACTGCTGTTTTGCGGTGGAATATCTGATGAGTGGGTGGTACCTACCCAGACGAGCTTGCACAAAGCTCTACCACTAGTAATACTTATTAATATTTAATAAAATGTGAACTTATCAATACGACTTAAGTTTAAATAATTTATTATACACACTTGGAAATATATTTTCGATACATATGTTAATATACGTTTATAGTTGTAAAAACAAACTTGAAACTCGTATAACGAGATCGTGAAATGTCAGAAATTTATATGTAAGACTAACTATAATTATAATAATAATTTTTAACATTCAAAGTATGTAATACGGTTCCAAATAGTAGATCAATATACTATGTCGGTTATGTTAGAAGTTACTGGTAGTAGGCCACTCATCAGATATTCTAACGCCAAGCAGCAGTACTTGGTATTGTTGTGTTCCGGTTTGAAGGGTGAGTGAGCCAGTGTAATTACAGGCACAAGGACATAACATCTTAGTTCCCAAGGATGGTGGCGCATTGGCGATATAAAGGGCTATTTTAAATCCTTACGTAAAACTTATGTAGGCTTAATAAAAATTTTCCTTTTTTTATCTTAAAAATAAACACTTTTTTATTTTTTTAAAAAGTATTGCGAGTAAATTCCTTATTAAGTTTAATTTATATTAACGTTAAATCCATAGAAATTGTTAAAAATACTGATGAATTTCAAAAAGCACTTTGTATATAATTCTGTTTTTGCAGGTAAACAAATCGGAGACACGCATATCCGTCAATCCACTATGGAGCAGCGAGGCTCTGTGTCCATCTGTTTAACAAGTAAAGAGGCCTATGTCCAGCCGTAGAACATAGAAGGCTACTTACACTCTGTACTGTCACTGGTGGTAGGGCTTTGTGCAAGCTCGTCTGGGTAGGTACCACCCACTCATCAGATATTCTACCGCAAAACAGCAATACTTGATATTGTTGTGTTCCGGTTTGAAGGGTGAGTGAGTCAGTGTAATTACAGGCACAAGGGACATAAAATCTTAGTTCCCAAGGTTGGTGGCGCATTGGATATGTAAGCGATGGTTGACATTTCTTACAATGCCAATGTCTAAGAGCGTTGGTGACCACTTACCATCAGGTGGCCCATATGCTCGTCCGCCTTCCTATTCTATAAAAAAAAAAAAAAAAAAAAAAAAAAAAAAAAAAAAAAAAAAAAAAAAAAAAAAAAAAAAAAAAAAAAAAAAAAAACCTTACTAGATAAAAATAAATAAATTGTATACAATATACTTAGCGGTTGTATTCATAAACTTTTGTGTAATTGTTTATCAGAATTCTTACAACTTTTAAGCTATCATATACATACATAAATATAATACATACTATATCATGTTGTTTCATAGAATATTAATTTAATTTTTAACAATAAATGATTCGATTTAAAAAAAATGTATTTTACTAACCATTATTAGTTTTATTATACTTTATATGAACACCGAAATCTAACTAAAGTTGCGTTATGAGGTAAAATTAAAATCTTACACGATGACATATGATACTATTTTTCGTTCAGGTTAAATGTTCTTATCCTCAATCACTTTTATTTTTCTTAATCGATGTCGTATCATTCATATTTTCTGTACATTTTAACAATAACCTTTTTGTACAGCTACGTAGAAAGTACTCACCAAGATAACAAACAATAATAAAATTATTATACGTATTTTTTTACGCGTACCTTATAAATTTTCTAGGATGTTATTTTTTCTTTTATTGGAAGTTGGATTGAGACATTTCTAAGTTCTTGATAATATACTATATAGTTTTGTTATTTTTACTTCATTTATTGTATCATTTAACTCGGACACAAATATTCCACTACAAATTGCATCAGATTGAAAAATAAAAGAAACTTGCTTTCTATTTATATCCCAAGAAAACAAGTCTATAAATATATACCACTGTATCAAACGTAAGACATTCGATTTTATAAAAGGATTGTAAATGAAAATCAAAAATTATGTTCGTCGTAAATATTTATCGTTCTAAAATTATGTAATAAACAGATACTGAGTTCTAAAATAATGATCTTTATGATAATATAAGTATCTTACTTTATGGTTAAACGCAGCGGGAGACTTGCGTAACTGAAGTGACACTACCATTACAGAATATTGTATCAATAAAACTTTTGAATGGATAAAAAAAATACAAATCAGAAAACCACCCAAATTCGATCTCGCAGTTTTGTATTCTTAGAGGAATGGTATATATTTTTTTTTTAATTCGAACGCAAACGTTCGACAAAAGGAATTTTGTCGAATGTGTATTGAAATGTGCAAATTCGCAAAGACTATACCGATAGTCGATTCAGTCCATCGGTACCTTTAAAAAAATATCGGTCATACGTTGTCAGCTAAAATACTGATATGATTTTTAGAGGAATGCGAAAAAAACTCAACAAAGTATTAAACGTTGTACCGGAATCTATTAAAACAAATATGTCTTTTTATAATAACAGTTCGAAATGTGGGCACTAGAAAAGTAGTTTGTGAATTTTCTCTTTACATTTTTGTGATATAATTTCATCATTCTGTACTTCTAACATTCAACCGGTTTAAAGGCTTTACAGAAAAATCCCGTTCTAAAGGTAAAAATGAAAAGCTCGTTATTCGACCCAAATTGTGTACGTAAAGCCAAGCTAGCCGTAAACTTTCGGCGTTTTAACGAGTAACGTTCAACTTAATCTCTGATAAATTGAGTGACTTCTGAAACTATTAAAGCATTTGTGTTATATTAATTTTTAACAGACTTAACTCGTTTCTAAAACACTGGTTAAAGTTTGATTAACTAATTAACTCGTAATACGAATGCTTATTGGTGATGACGTTGTATTCGACCAATGAGCGTTCAGTATTTATTCTGAACGATTCTTTATCTTCTTTTTTACGCATAATTTCAAACATTGGCGGTTAAAAGTAAAAAGTGAGGAGATTTGGCTTTTATTTTTAATGATTAATATTTTTTTTAAATTTAATAGTTTATTCTTCAAAGGCAGTTAATTCATTTCAATTCAGAAAAAAAACTCCAAAAGGTGAAAATTTTTTATGATTCTTGTTGTGTTTATGTTACTTAATGTGTTTTAAATTTATAAAAAACTTAAAGCGGAGCTTAAAAATAATATTGTTTTATTTTATTACAGAAAAGCTAATCGAATTTCTCCGTGATAATGAAATATACTATGAAGAAACCTGTATTTCTTCGAAGTAATTTTGAAACAGCAAATTCCATGTTTTGTAATACAAACAAGTACAAACATTTTGAGAAAATTAATTCATCGATCTCCAAATTTTAAGTAATAGCAAAAATGTGACTATTAATATTTCGATGCTGGTAAAAGGGTTAGCTTACTCAACGAAAGGATATAAATACTTTTGTAAGAAAATACACGAAATTTCAAAGGTAAAACGTAAAATAAATATTTATAAATATTGTTTAGCATTTAAAGTTAGAAGTAGTAAAACAGTTGCTATCTTCATAAAACTGTTTTGCTATTATTGCATTCATATCAATATGAATATCATTTGTGAACTCTAAACTATTTATCATATAATGGATGCAAATAGTTAGACTAATAGTCTTAGACGAGCATGTTTGCTTTATCAATTTATCACTCGGAAGATATTGAACCTAAATACTCCTAGGGCTTTTGTATTTGCATAATCATTAAGTATCGGACGTAACGGAGAGGCGCCGGGTAACCGTGTGCTTAGACGCCTTAATGTGTTTGTAATAAAGTTCATATTACTCTGTTAAGCGTATCTTGCAGCAATATTTCGTATTAGTTCGAAGGCAGATCGTTTCAGCAAATTGCCTCTCTATATGCAGAGAGCGGGCAAGCCGATTTTCATTAACTGCTTAGAATTGCTCGTCCATCTAAGTATGAGTGGTCTTCAAATAAAGATATTCAATCACATCTTTATTGGTTTGAAAAAAAAATAGAAATATATTTTTTTGTTTGAATCCAGTAGTTGTTTGCTAAATAATAGCCATTAGTCAATTATGTATTATCAGTATCACTGGCTAAAATAATTTTGAGGAAAATATATTTATATGCAATAAATAAAAGCAATGTCCATTTTTAATAAAATTATTAACATTCCTATTTACCCCTCCAATTAAACGTAAAGCTTGTGTGGGGACGATACTAGCCCAAAGAATGAGGATTGATCCTTCCAATGGGCCAAAAATCTTGGGAACTAAAATGCATGTCCTTTCCCAATTCATTGGTATGGTGGGACAAAAAGTGAGGAGGCTTTAGCTCAGCAGTGAAACATTTTAAGATTGTTACTTTTTACTAAAATTTGCATGCAGATTCGAAGTACGATCTTGTCTTGATGTCTATATTTTATCGCGTTGTAAAACTATATGGCACTTGGCCGATATGCTATCTATTACTGTTATTAATCCATTTCCCACTATATGGAGTAATGAGCCGTTTTAATAATTTTTCATAGCATCACAGTTTTAAATTTTCAATTTTTAATAAGAAAAGTTTAAACTCCACATAAACATAAATTCTTAAAACGTTCCGACTTTAACATGTAAGGCCTTCTATTAAAATTCTTTTACATCACCGAAATTGCATTTCTAATTGCTCACATGCAATTTATATAGGTACTAGTGACACTGAAATTACTCTTAAAGCACTTAGGGATTTAATTAAGAAAATGCGCTTTGGGTGGCCGGCGGCCGGCTAAAGGCACTTGACCGTTGCTCGGTTTAACTTGTAAACTGTGTTTAAGCAAATTATCCATGCAAAATTCCTCATTCAAGTATAAAGAGACATTAAATTAGTTTAAGCCATCTGGTAAGTATGCACTTATTCGAACTATTTGTAAGATTACAATATTGGAGGGATTCGATCGAAAAAAAAATGTTATTATTTTATTTAATTCTAAATTTAAATATTTCGACTTTGATTTGTTTTTTTTTTGTAAATAACAACGCAAATGTTTTAATTTTATACCTATATGTTACAATGTCGTATAAACATATTGTCCATTAAAATTTGCGATTACAGCGTCTAGCCATTTTAGTTGAGGCTCATTGATTTTTAGCGTACAGTCTGATATCGTTAACGTCTTTTTAGTTCACTGAATCTAACTTAAAAAGGAATAAATAAATTGTATTAATGTGTTACTTAAGAAGTTGCCTTTTATAAGTTCGATATAACATTGTATTATAATATTTTGTCTTTATATTATATTACAAGATTTTTATATTTTTATTTTTAAGGTTGGTGAAAGGCGACCATTTGGTGACCACTGTCTAAAGATAATAGCGTTGTAAGAAATAACCCTTACGTTGCCATTGTAGCTCCAACCTTGATAACTAAGATGTTATATTTCGTCCCTTTAGTTATGGTGGTTCATTCACCTTACGAAGTGGAACACAACAATACCAAGTATTGCTGCTTGGAAGTACAATATATGCTGGGAAGCTTGCGGGCTTGCACATAAAATAAAAATAACATATTGTCATTCAATTCAAATTTAATTTGATTTATTTACTTTAAATACCAACTTAATGTAACGATGCATGTTAATAAGATTTCTAAAAATTTGGATATTTCTAAGATATATTAATGATTTGGTGAATGATTCAATTACTATTATTAGTGGGATTTTTTTTGGAACAAAATGCTTAGGAATAGTCCCTAAGATTTATTTATAATATAATTATATATAAATATACTTTTTTTCAAATCAACATAAATAATTATTGTTCCCTACAGAATAGTAAATTAAAAAAAACCAGCACGTGTGACATACAACATACGGGCACTTTTCGTCTCATGGTCCCTATAAAATAAAAAACTGGTTTTATCCGGTTATTATATACAGTTCGAGTGATTATATGACACCTCTCAACTAATTTTACTGCTAACACAATACCGACCCCTAAATCATGAATGAACACGAGGCTGGGGTGTAGCAATACAAACAAATGTTAGAATAACGATCTTTTTTAATATCCTCTTTAAACTTTAATGTATTTTACTTCATTTATTTTATAAGTATATTGAACGATTGAGCTGTCTTTATAATCTATTAGATGAAGTTTCTTTTGTTTTAAATATGGAACAGTATTTGTTTTATATATTTTCATGCTTAAAGCCATTTTTATTATTATTATTTATTTTCGTGTCTTTTGTGTATGTGTGATTTACATCTTTACATACTTAATGCTTTAGATTCTATGATTGGCGGCATATTGACAGTATAAGGAGTGATTTGTTTATCTAGCAAAGTCCGTGCCTATGGTCGTGGTGACTTATACAGTTTGCATTTCATTATTTGGCCTCATAGCATTTAAAAATAAACCGGATGCTTTCTTTTTTAATCCAGTAATTTTCGACCTTACATAGATGAATAAATAAATACATTTTATAACATAATTAATATATAAAATAAAATTTTGTTTGTTTTTCATTAACTTAATTAATCTTCCGATAACACAATTTATATTAGACAACGATTTCGTAAAGTTTTCGAAATATATCGACTATTATTACTAGAAAACGCATAATTTAACGATGTGACAAATATGGCACATCGCACGCTTTTAAGTAGCACTTTGAGTTAAGCGTTTGGAAACGTATACGCGAATGCCACCAGATGTATCACCATCGAAGACTCTTCAACGTATGTCACACGCAAAAAATATAAGGGTGTCAGACCACCAACAGAACTAAAGCGGTAAGTCCTCGATAATCCGCAGCCTCGTATATTATGATTGTCGGACTTAAGCCTACTGTATCACTAATACTTAACATGTGGCGTGGTACATACATCATGGGACTAATATCGTTTGTAAAACACTCTACGGATGTTATTTTGAGTCATTTTTGGTTAATTTTTAATCAATATAATAACTTATTTTATAAATGTGCAATTATTGATTTGCAAAATAAAATCAGCTGTTAAAAATACGTGTAACAAAAATAATAATTAATTATCAACTATGTTATACCTATATATGTTTTCTATTTAAAGTAAATTATTTTATTTGTTTTATTTATACATCATTGATTGATTTTTAGAGTAAAATATAATATCGTACTGATGTGTCTGGATGTAATTTTCTATATAAGTATGTATTTACAAAAGAAAAGCAGTATATGTAGTATATCAGTTGTCTGGTTTCCATAGTACAAGATCTGCTTAGTTTGGGATCAGATGGCCGTGTGTGAATAATGGCCCAGGATGTTAAATGTTATTGTCTATTCAGTTTGAGAACTTATTCGTTTGGAATTTAGAATAACCGATGAGTGGGTAACCCAACGGAGGCTTCTTGAAAAGAAAACGCCACGCGCACGCGAAGCCGCTCCGAGCAGCTAGTATTTTAATAAAATAAAATTTTACTAACAATTTAATTTTTAACCATTTTGTATATTTTTAGTAGTTTTCATAATTTCGCAAAATCATATTCTTGCCGTTGATTCGGCTTAAATACTACAAGAGGATAGATAATTAAAAACTTATTGTAATATAATTATATTAAAATAAAAACCTTAGTATTAATTTTATACAGCTAGTTAATTTATTCCTAACGGCTATTAAGTAAACGTAATTTTAATTGAACAATTATTTTAATCCTTAAACTTTTTAGTGAGTAAGCTTGTATTACTTAATTTAAATTTAGAATAATCTTAACTCAAATTAATTTATACAAGCTTATTTAACGAATAACGCAAGAATAATTCACGCAAATATTTTTGCGTCCCAATGATTTGGTTGCATGATTTCATTTTAAACAAAAATTCCCAAGCTAATAAAAGTGTAAACAGAAGTAGGTCCTATTTAAACAACAACGTTCGTTTAATAAAGGCGTGCTAAATTTACCAGAGATGTAAACAATTTTAGAGGTGAAAGTGTAAAATTTGAATTAGTTTTAGTATGGTATGGGAATTTAAAAAAATATACAGCGCGATGTTAGGCCATCTGCCTACATTATATGTTTCCGTTTGATCATGACGGAAGCTATACAATATCGTGATGTTTTCGCGTTTTATTGACAAATCATTCTTGAAAACCTCGGAATTGGAATGAACACAATATGCAATACAGTCAGCCAATGTAACCTGACTATAAAACAAATAAGGGAGGTGTTCACTTTATTCAAGCTGGGTTATTAACGTACCGATGTTGTATCCCTTAGGGTGTAATGGAAACAAGTTCTAAGCTTCATGGACCAGGTGCGTTGTTGAACTCTTTAGTTATTGCGGTACCCTCACCTAGTTCAAAACTGTGCGCATAGTTAACCTTAAAAACATCTATCAACAGTAGCATTTGACGTAAATTAATATTAAATTATACACAAAAGCAATAGCACATATTAAAACAAGATTTATTTTTATATAAATGTATATTTTGTGTATGAGGAATTTTTAATGGCTTTTTTAATTAAAAAAAAAAACTAAAATAATAGAAACTTCAATCTTTATTAATATTCCATAAGACTGTGAATATCCCACTGCTGGGCCAAGGCCTTTTCTTCCTTTTTTTTCTGAGAAGGAATTTGGAGCTTATTCCACCACTCAGCCCAATGCGGGTTGGTGGAATACACATGTGGAAGAATTTCAGTAAAATAAAACACATGCAGGTTTCCTCACGATGTTTTCCTTACCGCCAAGATCGAGATGAATTATAAACACAAATTAGGCACATGAAAATTCAGTAGTGCTTGCTTGGATTTGAATCCACTATCATTGGTTAAGACTCACGCATTCTAACCACTGGGCCATCTCGGCTTTTTCTGCTAATATTACTGAAATGTATTCATAACAACAACACTTTAACCCCTTAAAGCGATGAAGAATCTTGCTTAGCAATAGTTATGTAAACTGTGGTCTAAAGTTCACGATGTTTGCTTACCTAGTTCGGCTGTTCATAATAATATTATATTTTAATAATACCCTATCTTAACAATTAATTTAAGATACTATCGAAATAGTTCAATAAATTACATAAATATTAGTTAATAGTCCCGAAAATTATAAAACAATCGATTAATAATTATTATATTATATTTATTTAAGGTTTAGCAATTAAATTGTATTAATGTATTGTGATTCTCCTAAAACTAGATAGTGGAAATCTTATAAAGGTAATAAATTTACACAGTTATTGTTAACGTATTACCAGATTAAGGTCTTTCCATTTGAGGATAAAGTATTAAGTCTTTTTTTGCGCCTAGTGGAAACCTTTATAAAAGTACCCGGCTCCCTTATGACCCGGTTTTGTGGGATTCTTGCCCACTAAAACCACTGCTATGGCACGGGTCGGAGAGGTTGCGGGCTCGTGAAGGTATGGAGCCTATTCCATCTAACTGCTTCAGTGCAAGTTGATAGATAGGAACGAAGCAGGTTTACACATAATTAAATTCATTATATTTTCCTTTTCATCAGCACCAGCAACAGCCTATTAATGTCCCACTGCTGGACTATGGCCCGGTAAGCTTATTCCACCACGCTGCTCCAACGCAGGTTGGTAGAATACACATACGGCAGAATTTTAATGAATTATTTTTTAGACACATGCAGGTTTCCTCACGATGTTTTCCTTCACCGCTAAGCACGAGATGAATTATAAACACAAATTAAGCACTTGAAAATTCAGTGGTGCTTCATCATCGGTTAAGATTCATGCGTTCTAACCACTAGGCCATCTTATCATATCCTGTCTATTCCTATACCTTTTAATAAATTAAGCAAATTAAAGAAACAGCCTGAAAAAATCCCTGTGCTGGGCTGTTACTCTTTTCTTTTCGAGGAGTTGAAAGCTTATTCAACCACGCTGAATATACATATGGCAGATTCTCAGTGAAATTAGACAAATCAATGTTTTCTACACCGACGAGCACAAGATAAATTATAAACACAAATCAAGCACATGAAAATTCAATGGTGCTCCGCAATCTTCGGTTGAGATTCACATCTGTATTAGTCACTGGACCATCTAAATCAACTAATTACCAACAACAATATTATGGTTTAAAAAATATTGAAGCTCTACAAAAACCGATATCAGCTATTACTAAAAAAGCAAATTACTTCTCGTTTTGTTTGAACGAACCCTTTCGAAGTTTGCGTTTTGAAATTTATGCACCCTCTGGTAGCTGTGGCATCAATAATAAGTGTAGGTTACATGCCCCATTTGAATGTTTCCTGTTGATTTTGAACATAAAAGATATAATCTACCGCGCTGGTGTAAAATAACCGTATTTTTCTTTTGTGTTATGATTCGGGACTCACCCTAGCGTACAGACGGGCGCCCATTCAGATTTTCTCTCGGTGTATTTTTTTAGTGTGTGGTTACCATGAATAATAGCCACTTACGTAGCGTAACCCGATACCTTGATACCATTTGTATGGGCATATCAAGCTATGAACAATAGATTATTTTAAATTTTAGTCTAATGATAGATCACTTCATTTTAATGATATCATTTTAAATTTAAAATAGCGTACGAATGTAAGGAAATAGCGTCGTAGTGCTTAGAGCATGTGCATGTTAACCGAAGATTGCGGTTTCAAGTCCAGGTACCCCACTAAATTTACATGTTCTTCAATTTTGTTTTTAAAACAAAGGAAAACATTGTGAGATACTTTCAGGTGTCGAAAGAAAATCTGCCACATGTATACAAATCAACCCATCTTGGCTTAGCAGAATAGAACTAGACGCATTAGCCTAGAAGTGGATCATTTACAGGCTACCATTAATTTTTTGTAAAAATATTTCTAAAAATAAAAACAAAACGATATGAACGAAATACGTAAATATATAAAATAATTATTAAACGCATTTCATTAATTCACAGCGGAATTTGTATTACAAACCACAAATTTAAAATGACATGTCATGTAATACTTTAAGCAATATAAATATTTAAATAAAAAATCACTTTTTAAGTGTTGTGGAATGTTATTTTTAGTATTATTATTATCATTCAGAATTATGAAGATGCATGATTGCATTGACCTTAAGACGCTGAAACTTGAGCAATTTAGTTATGTCGACATTAATAATATTAAATTGTCATATATATTTGAACATTTCGTAAGTTTTTTTTTATGATTAGAAAGTTTTATATTCATGTTTTGTTTCGTCATCAACAAACATCCGAGCATCATATTACCCTAACATCATAATGCACTACCAATAACAAGATATCTTCATTATAGCAAGGCGATCAAAACGAGAAAAAAGCCTTAAAATAACCATATTAAAAAATTTAATCCGGATTCTCGGTCTTTCATTAAGCTACTGAACCGGTATTGATGATATTTGGTATTGAGGTCGACTTATAGCGAAAATATTTTTTGGCTCATTCATCATTTAGAGCATATATAATGCTAATTCAACAAAAACAATATCGCAATTACATTAGAGAATACATTATACTAACATTACATCGCCTGTTATACTTAGACTAAAGAGAGATTTAGTTAAGCACTAGGAAGGTTTAAATGTATTTACCGAAGTAGCACTTAGGGAATGCAGCGAATGCATGCATAACAACGTGTTAGCCGATTATTACGTGTGAAACACTTGCATAGAATTATGGGCATCTTAAAACGGCTGGAGAAATACTCGTCTATCTATCGACACGTTACGGATAAATAAACATGAAATTTGACTTTTTTTTTTGTTTGGCTTTTTTTTCGTGGAAATCAATTTTAGGTTTTTTTTTTTGATTTTACGAATGTAAATAAATTTAAATTTGGAATGGAAATTCGAAATTTCAAATAAAAAAGGACATTATTTTTTTGTAAAAGAAAATACTAAAATTAGTTAAATTTTTCTTGTTAAAATAATTATGTCAATAAATATTATTATGTAATTCTATAACGAATATATAAAACTGTGACATTTAATGTCTCTTTTATATACACATGTATATTTCATGAAATATATAATATTATTTAACAAACTAAAGTCTTTTCCATATTAGTCGTACCCAAAACGGAACAGAGAAGTGCGGTATAAGTAATTATTACACAATATTCCCGGAATCGCTGTTTGAGATGCTTCCTGTTCCAGTCCCGGGGGCGTCTTAATGTTTCAATATGTTTACAAGTGCCTGTGAATGTCTGAGAGGCTAAGATGAGTGATTATCTATGCTAATGTAAAGTGGTAAGTAAATGAATGATATTCAATTATTTAAACTATGTAAGATTTTCATGCTGTGCTTGTTCAAATAAGTAGAAAATGTGTTGGTGTAGTAAATAAGCACCTTATTATATTTCTTATTGATAGACTGCCTCAATTGGTCTAATGGCTAGATATAAGGCCGCAAATCTCAACATCATGGGTTCAAGCCTCGGGTCGGGACGATAAAAGTACTGGATGGCCAAAAGAAGGACATCATCATCATCACTGATTAGTAAATGGTACCGTAACGAGAACTTGCAAATTGTTACCACCATAGGCATAGCAAAACCTACCTAACATTAGTTTTCAAATATTCTAACCTAAATGTTATCCAGAAAAAATCACCAGTAATGATAAGTTCGTTTTTTGTACTGTCTGTTTTTTTGTTTCTATATCTTTTTGATAATTATATTTTTAATCTGTCGAATGTGGTGTAGAATAAAAAAAGATACGTTCGCATCGAATTTCTAATAAGCAAATCTAATTATGGTTTTACTCCAAATTGATCCTATTAATTAATTATATAGACCAAAATGTATCAACAGATGCATTTGAGAAAGTTAAGAGGAAGTTATAAATTACACACTAAGTGGTCACAAATCGGAATTCAGTGAAGACATGTGTGAACGTCTTAAACACGTGCTTTAAAAAAAAGCTCAAGTGATTTTCGCACATGCCAATTGTACCGGTTTTTTTATGACAAGCCTGTTGTATTATGTTAAGATAAAATAAAGTAATAGTGGTATAATATAACAGCTTGCGCAGAGTTCATTACAAATGAACAACCGCCAGCGAGGTCGCGGATGAATGCGAAAGTGTGTAAATGGCGACATTTGCAGAACGAAGGAACACCCTGGTGTTTTTAGTCGGTTGGAGCCCGACATAACCCTCCATCATCTCCGATATGGAAGGTATCCATGAGAAGAGGAGGAGTAATGTTTTCAAGACTCAGAAAACACAACGATCCATTGGAAAATATCTTTGGGATTAAATGGCATCATCTACGCCGAAATTTGTTTAGTCAATTGTATAAATTTGGGTTTAAAATCCATAATTTTCATATAAAATTAAGTAATTAATTTACATATGAATGAACTTTTAGGTATTGTTGACAAAATAACAAGTTATCATAAATCTGTGTTTTTAATTACGTCTATAATTATTTAATGTTATGTTAATATGATTAGGTATTGAAAGCACTCATGTATATATGATCAAGTAACGAAATATTATGTAAATGAGTCGAGAATCAAGATGGCTCAGTAGTTAAGACATGTTAATCTTAAATACATTTTGGTTTATATATAATAACATGTAGAAACCTGTATGTCTTGTGAAAATCTATAATCATTTACTGGTAGTAGGTCTTTGTGCAAGCTCGTCTGGGTAGGTACCACCCACTTATCAGATATTTTACCGCAAAGCAGCAGTACTTAGTGTTGAAGGGTGAGTGAGTCAGTGTAATTACATGCACGAGCTCTACCACACGTGTATACACCAAACCATATTAAAGCAGCGTGGTGGATCTCTTCTTAGAAATTTCTAAATCTTCTTTTCAAGAAGAGAGGAGCCCTTTGTCCAGAAAGAGACATGTAAGGCTGTTTAATTGTTCTGATGTAATTTGCATTAAATGTAACTTGCTATAATAATGTTCAATGTAATTATTATGCATAAAATGCAACAAAGGGGACTTCTCAGTAGAGAAAGCGTAACAATATTATCTAACAAGTAAACGACAAAGCTCAACCAGTAGGACAGTGTATAATGCTAGTGCACTTGCTCGAACGGCTTAACCAGCTTATTACAAAGTTGCTGTAAGGGTGTCTCCTAATACTACCAGTGATTAAAAAACAATAAATAAATAAAGCAAAATCTATAAAATAATTATTTATGGAAGATATACATGAAACCTATATTCGAAAGGCTTTTGTGCATCCATTCATTCGTCAGATACTTGAATGAAGCAGTGCTTGCGATTTTTATTTGTTAATGAACAATGAGCTAGTGTCATGAACAAGTTACTAGTATTTGTTTAATACTCTAGTAGAAAACAATAAACAAAATACTTTCCCACAAAAAATACTGACACTGAAATACTATAATTTGTTAAATATATTATATTACAACATGTATACAACTCATCCAAATTTATGTATAATAATATACCAACACGAAGGGTGTGTATATGTATATGATGTATATGTATATGTTGACTGCCTCATTGGTCTAGTGGCTTGATGTAAGGCCGCAGACCCGGAGGTCCTAGGTTCAATTCCCAGGTCGGGCCAATAAAAAGTTATTGGGTTTTTCGGTCAGAAATTTCTCAGTAGCAGCCCGGAGTCTTGAAGTTGGAAGTGTCTTCACTCCTGTGCCTTGAAAAGCCGTTGGTCTTGCGCCTGAACTTGTGCCGGTCGTTTCGGGTTGCCGTCCCATCCGATTATGAGAGTTAAGGAATAGAGAGTGTACTACATACTTGTGCACTATAATATCTCCTGCGTAGTTTGCCTCTCTCTTGAGATTGGCCGCCGTGGCCGAAATCGGTCTGGAGGACATTATTATTACTATACTCGTATATTAACATAAGTAATTAAATTTTTATGATAGAAATACTTTCAACGTGTAATAAAGCAGTATGAGAACCACTTCACATAAATATGTACAATTAAATACAATGTGAATTACTAAAATGCTCTTTTGTTTACTAAACATTAAAATCAGTAAACAGACAAATGTGAGCAAGCCTTAAGTAACTAAAGCAAACATTGAATTGTGTATTCGAATTTCTCAATCGTTTATTATGAGAAAGCTCGTTTATGTCAACGCTTATGTCAACATGATATTAAAGTTGTAATTTGTCCTTTGTTTTACTTACTTGTGTTAACTTGGTCGTTAATTGCAGTATTTGCAGTTAACGCATGGATAAGGACGTATTGAGGGCTGTTATTTTAGAATGTATACTTGTTGCAAGTTATTATTTGCTTTCAATGTTATTCTGAATAGAGTAACAATTGTCACAAAGAGGAGGCGGTTTCTCGTGAACTTTATACGTGCTTAATGTTATAAAGAGGCAATATTTGTTTGTTCTGATAACCGCTGATAACGTTGAACCGATTTTAATAATTATTTTAACATTAGAAATCTATATTACCCATAAGTACAATATGCTATGATTTATTGCAGTAATTATAAATTAATTTAATTAAATAAGAGACTTATTGTCACAAACTGAATTTCACGAGGGAGAAACGGAATTTTCAAGTGGAAAAATAAATTAAGTCTAAGTTTCAACATATGTTTTTTGTATCTGAGATATAGTAACTTTGCGCAAAGGCAATATCGTAACCAATGAGGTTAATCCGAGGTGCGATTATTGCTTGTTGAAAACTTTACCAATATCACTGTATGTGTCGGCATTAAGCATTTTAACTAAGCATTTTCAGCTTATATAATAACATTTTTAAAGTTGGCATTTTTAATATATCATTAAATTTCACATTTCATAATAAATAATATAGAAATTTTATATAATTATTACTCTGTATTTAGAACGATTCACTCCAACCTACATAACGTAAAAACAATAGCTCACGTTTCAAGACTATTTATTTTAATTAATTAAATAAGAATTACGCACACATTTATATTATACACATCCATACGCACATATGTTAATTTTATATTACACCGTTCAAAAACAAAAAAAATGTAATTGTATGGAAAGACAGACGTATGGTTAATACGAGTAACTTCAGAAGTCAGGGATGCATGATTACGTTGTAAAAAAAGCTTTACAACATTTTTATTATAATTGTAATTTCAGAAAGTGTGTACCCATATTATACGAGGCATGCCTTTTAAGTTTTGTCGTTTGAAGAAAAAAACACAACTAGAACCTAACAGTAGTTTTTATTGTTTTTCAAAGTATTTTCACTTTTCCATTCGCTCAAACCAGTTATTATAACATTTATTTCACTCTAAAGTGGGGGTGTTTAAAATGGCTGACTTGAAAGCGTCGACTGCTTCTTCACCGGACTGGAACCTTTGACCACGAAGACTTTTCTTAATTTTAAGAAATGTAAAGAAATCGTTAGGGCTTAGGTCAGGACTGTATGGAGGATGGTCAAGAATTTCTACTTTTTCCTGCTTCAAATACTCAATCGTTTAACGAGCGCTGTGTGAGCTTGCGTTGTCGTGGTACAGGATGATGTGTCGCTTTGAGTTAGATTTTCGAAGTTCGGCGATGACTTGTAGTAAACAAACTGTGGTATACCACTCTGCGTTAACCGTTCTACGATCTTCAAGTGCAATAGTCGTAACATGGCCGGTTTTTCCAACGAACGTGGCCACCATCTTCTTTGAAGTGCTTTGAGAACGAACAACTTGAAAGACCCATTGTAGATTGTTGTTTGGAATCGGGATCGTAGGCATAGATCCAAGATTCGTCACCACTTATGATGTCGTAGACGTAATTTGACTCTCCTCGGTTGAACCTTTGAAGAGTTTTCTTACACCATCTGACGCGGGCCGCCTTGTGATCGTTGGAAAGCAGATGCGGTATCCAACGGCAAACTAGCTTTCTTACGCCAAGCGCTTCATGCAAGATCTTCTGAATGGTTGTCCCTGAGATGCCTAATAGAGCCTCTATCTCTCGATATGTCACATGACGATCTTCGAGAATTAGTTGTCTCACAGCAATGATGTTATCTTCAGTGAAAGCGGATTTTGGGCGTCCTTCGCGAAATTTGTCACTAACACTAGTATGTCCATGCTGGAATTCTAAATACCAGCGTTTGACAGTTCACAGACATGGGGCTTCATCACTGAACACAGATGTTAGCTCTTCAAAACACTGAAGCCGTGTCAGGCCTCTTCTAAAATTGTAGAAAATTATTGCACGAACATTTTCCTTAGAAAGATTCATTTTCGTACGTAACCTGACAGATTCCAATCGACGCTGTGACTAAACAATAGCATTAATCCTAATACTTTCAACTGTTTTGAGATTCAAAATTTAAACACATTCGAATATAGAACAGTTCCAAATTCAAACTTGCCGGGAAATATGGAAACGACATAACTTAAAAGGCATGCCTTGTATTGCTTCCTTTAATATGTTACAGTATACTAACATTTGGAGCACTTATTATTCAAAGTACCTACGAAGCCTAACTTTTACAGTAGAAAATATCGTATTTTACTAATAAGCCAAAATAAAATCAATTAAAAATCTTCTAAGAAGCCGAGATGGCCCAGTGGTAAGAACGCGTGAATCTTAACCGATGATCGTGGGTTCAAACCCGGGCAACTACTACTGAATATTCATGGGCTTAATTTGAAGGAAAACATCGTGAGGAAACCTGCATGTGTCTAATTTCACTGAAAATCTGCCACATGTGTATTTCACCAACCCCCATTAGAGCAGCGTGGTGGAATAAGCTCCAAAACCTTCCAATCAAAAGGGAGAGGAGGCCTTAGCCCAGCACTGTGACATTCACAGGCTAGTTACTGGTTCTAAAAAAATCTTCTCACGTGTATATTTTTAAATATTGACACGATAAATCTTTATAACTTAGTTGATGCAACTGCTACAATTACATTGAAAACCAAACTAAGCCCATATTTGTAGTACAATTATCAAAATACACTTTGGAATAATGCCTCAGGACTAAAACAACAATGCTATCAAAGAAATAGGGATCTTGACGGAACGAAGTCTAGCCTTAATCCGAATAAGGAGTTGTCTTCGTGTCGACACGATTTACCGTACCTCACATTAATACTGGCCTGAGGCTGATCTGCTATACGTATAAGCACCCATGTACTGCAAATAACGTTAAAGTATTCTATTATATTGGATCCTTGCCTAAGGCGTAGAAACGTCCGGTACTTATAAACAAGACGATATTCAATAGACGAAAGCCGAAACTATACGTGTAAGAATATCGTATGTTGATCTTTATATTCGTTATTGTTTGATAATGTTGTTGTTCATATTAGTATTATATCCATCATATAAATATAATGTGAAACTAGATGGCGTTAGTGATCGATTAGATCACGCTATCGTTGTTTCTTGGTCAAATATTATAGATAGCTTATAATAAATGCCTATGCGTTTAAGCTTTAATTTCCCCTACTTTTGCACAGCTTTAATTGACAATATTGACCCGACACAAACATTAAAATAATGAAGAAGAGAAATTGATATATTGAGCAAGATCACTACGAGACAATTTTGTGTATTTCAAATTAATAAAATAAACAAATTTAAATTAAATAATAAAAATTGCTGAGTTTCTTTCGCCGGTTCTTCTCAGAGCTGGGTGTTTATTTTCTGAACCGGTGGTAGTTTCTAATTTGACTATCAATAAGTAAAGTGTAATGATTCTACGTTGAATAAAGTATTATGATTTAAAACAAAATGTTCATAATTTATTTTATAAATAAAAATGATCGTCATGTAATTGTTAAATGTTAGTCAAAAAATAGGCCACCTGGTAAATATTAAGCATTCCTTACATCGCCAATGCGACTTAGGAACTAAGATGTTATGCCCCTTGTGCCTATAGTTACACTGGCTCACTTACCTTCAAATCAGAACACAACAATACCAAATAAAGCTGTTTGGTTCGTAAAGTAAAATTCTAATGCTGAGTGGGTCGTAAAGTAAAATTCTAATTTAAGTTTCCATGTCCTCAATTTGATAATGAGATTATCTCATACAAAGGATAGCAACAGGATGGGCACACAAAGTACACGGATGCCAGTGTTTGTTCCGTGGTCCTCTGTGAGTGTATCGGCACGTCAAATTAGAATCTTTTTGGCATAGCATCGCTTAGAGCGGCTAGCATGTTTAACGAGCTTGTAGCCCTTTCAAAAACTTTATTAAATACCGCTAGGGTGAATAGTGTTTGAACATTTTGCACATGAACATGTTAGAATATTGGATGATGTAAATTAATACCTATAGTTCGAAATTTAAAAATGTTTTCGTAAGTAGAACACGTCTCCCGTTGTTTTGTATTTGATAGTCTATATTAATAAATGTTGCTAGTACCGATCTTACGAAAATTTTATATCACAATACCTTCTAAAATTGATTTTTAATACAAAACAATAAAAATATTTTTTTTTCTTCCAATATAATATTTATTTAATTCATTAAACATTACAGTGGAATATTTTTTGTGAAATTGTAATCATACATAAAGTCCTTACGAAGTTGAAGCTCAAGGTGTTATTTCGAGTTAACTATAAAAATTCCATTTATTGTTTGTTTAATAAATATTACAATTATACTTTGTTTTTAATTAAAGCTACCGTGTTTAAGCTGTGTCGTGTTGAAAATTTACTTCACTACAAAACAACAAATACATATTTATTTCTGAATGATACACTTCGCTACAAAGAACGTCGTGTGAAAATCGGTACCTATTGTTACTATATATTAGTTATTTTAAAAATTGAAATTAACTATATATATATATATATATGACGGCCAGTTGAAGAAATCGGTGTTATGGTTATTTACTTATAATAAAATCAGTAAATATTGTAGGTAGCATAGAGTTTTATTAATAAAATGAATATATTTTTCTTATTATGATTATAATAACATATAGCAACGAAGTATTTAATATGTGCGCAACGCACGCCAAGGAGAGCATTATGGCATAAGAGAACGTATCGTTTGTCGTCACGGCCTACGAGTCGGTCTTACCCTTAAGATGCGCCAATAAATATTTCAGATGAAAAAGTTTTTATTTAATTCAACATCATAGTATTCAAATAAAAACTTTCATATTCTTGTATAATATGTAAAGAAATTTCAAAGCGTCTCGTATTAATCTAAATAGACGCTTTTCATTTCATATTAAAATATATATAAGTATCGTATAGTGTGTATAAATATATCAATAAAATAATATGCGTTCTTTGTAAAGATAGCATACCATCAAGAGATAAGCGATATCGGGTTACTTTGACGACATTTCATGATAAGGTCTTGGAACACTAAAACTTTTAAAAATAAATCATGTTACAATTAGAATTATTAGAATATGCTTTATGTTACACCAAAAGATTTACAGAAACATACGGTTATAAATACAAACAAAAAACTATTAATGTACAAAAGGAGGTCTTATTGCTAAAAAAGCGTTTTCTTCCAACCTTTGCTCGGGGGAAATGAGATAAATAAATCGGTAAGGAAGTGTACACATAAAACTTTACTTGTAGGTTATTTAATTATTTACACTTGAATTATTTATGTCATTTGCTCAAAAATTAATATATGTATAGTTCTTCTATTTTTTATAATATTATGGTACTTTCAAATAAGATCTACGGACACCCGAAATATAAATACCGTAACAGATTATAAATGTCCCACTGCTGGGCTAAAGGCCTCCTCTCCCTTTTTGAGGAGAAGGTTTGGAGCTTATTCCACCGCGCTGCTCCAGTGCGGATTGGTGGAATACACATGTGGCAGAATTTCAGTGAAATAAGACGTTTTCCTTCACCGAAAAGCACGAGATGAATTATAATCACAAATTAAGCACATGAAAATTCAGTGGTGCTTGCCCGGGTTTGAACCCACGATCATCGGTTAAGATTCACGCATTCTTACCACTGGGCCATCTCGGCTTTTTGTAAATATAAATACACATTATGTTATTTAATAAAATATACATTGTAAAGTATTAGTTATCTATTAGTTGTTTATATATTTAGATTAATATCGTATTCAGTGTAACACAGGCATAAATAGCGCTAAAGCAATATCAAAGGATCGCGAGAGCTTTGTGCCTGTCGAATTACTCAAATTCAGTATTCTCAATAAACTTTCTAGAACATGACTTTACAATTTTGTATCCTATAAGTTGACGAGTGGAATTATCCCTTAATTTTCTTGTAGAGCAATAGAGTGAATCAAATTTAGGATTATTGAAATCTAAATTATTAATAAGTTTGAAGTTGAAAGGTTTTCTCTTAGATGTCTGCTTCTAGCTTCTAATCCACTTGCGTAAGAAATTAACTTATTTCGAAACTATTTGATAAATAATATGTTAAAGGACTTGATTATTTATTAAGGGTATTAACACTTTTTAATCACTTCAAATGATTTTAAATGTTGATATAAAAGATCAATTTTAAATTCGATTGTATTGAGTATTTTATCGTTAAAATATTTTTTTATTACATTGTCATTTAATTATGAAAAATAATTTACAAAATAAATTCCATGATAGTTTTATTTTCAATTTAATTATATACAATGACGATTCGGCAGAGATGAATGAATTTTTTTTTATTTTAAAGAGTTGTAAAAATATTTACACATTTTGGCTTTTAACAATGTACTTTCTATAGCTTAATAATTTATTTATGTTGCTTGACTTGAAAAATGGAGGTTCTGTGTTTGTATGACTATTTCTTAATTTAAATCGGTAATTGTGGATCGGTTTCGAAAGTTCTTTTATTTTTATTTATTCATATAAGTATTTTTTTAAATAAATAAATCCTACGAGTAAATGTTGTTAACAAAGCTATTGTTACGCGACAAAAAACCCGTGAAAGTTTCTCGAATCTGCGTGTTTTCCTCTCTCCTATCTCATATCCTATTCATTAGATTTCATTTGTCAGCGCTTGCTGCTTTGATGAATTATTCAGAACAATTTGTTGATACCGATTCATCTTAGAACTATGCCTTTCGACTCGCAGGGTTCTAAAGCCATAATAGAAATCGATTTGAATATTTATTTTGTGTATTTCGCTTTGTGAGATCCTGAAGGATAACAGTGTATATTTTAGCATTTAAATTTACAAACATACCAATATTTGTTGTATACAATATATAAAGAATATAGACCCGTCAAATCAACTCAAATAAATGTCTATTCATGAAGGCTTATACGGGCACTTTTGGATCGTCATGTTACATGTTTGACGAGCCGGTTGGCGTGGTTGGTAGATACTTGCCTTTCACGCCGAAGGTTGTGGGTTCGATTCCCACCCAGGACAGACATTTGTGTGCATGAACATGTGTGTTTGTTCTGAGTCTGGGTGTAATTATCTATATAAGTATGTATTTACAAAAGAAAAATAGTATATGTAGTATATCAGTTGTCTGGTTTCCATAGCACAAGCTTTGTACAAGCTTAATTTGGGATCAGATGGCCGTGTGTGAAAAATGTCTCAGGATATTATTATTATTATTATTATTACACATTGAGTTCTGAACCTGAAGAAGGGAAGAACCGGCAAGAATCTCAGTGGTTACTCTTTTTCATCGTTTTAATTCCAGTCAACAAATATGAGTTTTTTTTAAATCATTTATAAAATAACGTGATTAGTATAGTAATGGCTTATTTATCAAATTTTGTTCTCGTGCTGTGAATTTAAAAATAATGCTTATGTCCATCCAGCTTGCTTCGTACTAAATTTCATCATTCAAAATCACTACTGTGATGCTGGAAAAGTGGAACAGGCAATCAGAGTTACTTTCACATTAATAAAATTAGTATAAATATCAAGTGATGAAAGCAATGCTGTCCTACTGAGCAGGATTGTGGACGGTAAAAGCAAATATAACATGACATACCTATTTGACTCATTTGTCTAACAAAAAACCGACATGCAGATTTAAACACTTATTAACTTTTAGCGTCATTTGATATATTTGAGCAAATAAAGCAAATATAATTAAATAAGTTCACTACACCTCGTTGCCGAGTTCAGACAATTAATAAGCTACGTATTTGTAAGTAGATTAAGTGGGTAATCTAGTGAAGTGTCACTAAAATGTATAATATTGTCAATAATTTTTAAGGAGACAAATGTGAAATCACGTCACTATTACATAACAAAATATTCATTAGAAAAAAAATACGTTTGATCCCGATAAGACATTCGCCGTAACAAAGAAGTTTGCCCAGGCATGCTCTTTGTGGCGGAATTCGGAACAACCCTATTTATGGGTTTACCGTGAAATATTTCAATAATCATTATAAGAAACCTTCATCACACTCTTACCTTTATTTTTGATCTCGGATATATTTTCTTCAAAGAAGACCAACCTTATATTATGTATATCCACTGTAGATGTATGTACTTACATGTACTACTTGAATAGACTACAGATTCTTGTACAAAAAATATTTAGTTAATATATATATAATTTGACTTTGATTGAAATTGGATTAAATGTTTTATGAAAATTGAAAATGATTTAATGTTCTAAATATGTTATTATTTTGTTAAATATTTGGGCATTTTATAAAACAGGAAAATTAAAGCTAAATACTATTAATGCTCGTATAATTAATTGTCAGGCAAAATCTCCGGAAATTGGTTTCATAGCGTAATTTTAATTTGGTTTAATGACTCTTTTTTTTCTAATGATCAACTTGGAAATTTGATAATTCGTTTAATAAAATATTAATGGTGGATGCCATGCAAATATATGCTTTATACTTTATTGTATTTGTTTGTTAAAGCAATATTTTTTTTTTGGAAGGTGGACGGTTAAAAAGTCAACTGATAGACATATGTGCTGAAAAATATGAACCATTTCTTGCGTTCCCACAAACCTTGGGAATTAAGATAGAAGGAACGCATTGTGCCTATAGTTACACTTGCTAACCCACCTACAAACCGGATCACAACAATATAAGTATTGCCGTTTGGCGAAGAATATCTGATGAGTAGGTGGTTTCTTCCTAGACGATACGTCATTTTTTATCCGTGGTAAGGCTTAGTACCTGTCTCTGTTTGTTTCGCCTTCTTAGCAGTTATACTACAGTCAGTTAAGTTACAGACGCAAAGACATAATTATTATCACCTTAAGTAGATAAGTGTGTCTTGATGATGTAGGAAGTTGCTTCTATATTTTACAATTCATAATATGGACGAAAGTAATCACTTATTATTTACTTAACCCATTTTTGGTCGTTAAGAAACAAAAACTATATTCCTTAGTCGATTCTAGTAGATTATTTATTCTATGTGAACATAATGTTAGGTCTAGGTCCCTCGGATCGCAAATTTTCGCTACATAATATGATTCAGAAAAACATCAGAAAAGGCAGTACTCAAGCCTTTTGGATATGAAAACGTAAATTGAACTCAATAACATATCAAAGGACTCGTCAGGGATCGGTGAGCCCACGTTTCGGCCTATCCCGCTTTATCCCGGAGCTTTCATAGGCAGAATATTTTCGGGACTCAATACTCGCCCATTGTTCTTATTTTTCATTTTATTTAAAATACTTTTTATTAACATTATAATTTTTTTGGTTTCGTTATATAAATCAGTCATATACTAGACTATTCTCACATATTTTTATCGTAGTTAATTTCAAAATTATAATTAGATACATTTATATTATATATTTTCTTGTATTTTTTTTGGTATTCAATAAAGTATTTTATTATTTTAATATTTTAAAGACAAATATCGGGCTTAGAGGAAATCCCTGAACATGTGTTCAGCAGGAGACGCATATAGGCCAAAGATGATGATCAATACGCATAATAACAAAAATAAGCTTAAGTACTAATTAACGTTATATTTCAAAGAGTCGAATTTCCCATAAATAATCATAACGTATTTTACGTTATTCCAACAGTAAATAATTTTACATAAAATTATATTTACGACGCTCAGAATATAATAACAATAAACGCGAAGCGATTATTCAATGAAAGTAACGAAAATTTTGGCATAATAAATTCGATAAGCTGGCTGTAATTAAACAACACCCCACTCAGTGTTTAACTGGTCTTCGGTATTTAACTGGTCAATTATATAAATACGAATCGGAACGTCATAAAATTGGGAGCGGCAATAATGAACAGGCGGCACAGTAAACTATGTCGCCGTTAATATCGAGTGTGGACTTATTGGGCAGTTAGCGCTTTGCCCGTTTTTCGACTGCACTGAATATAGCTAAAGTGCGGATAGCAGAAACATATCCGATGTTTTTTTGTCTTGATATCGCATATCTTGGTTTCTGTCGCACTTCATTGCTATTTTATGTAACAATTCTAATTCAAATAGATTTCATTTGCATTGCATTTGTTTAACGATATCTGACAAGTTTTCATAAAAAGAAGACAAACGTGTGATGGAACGTCTACGTCAGTAAGTGGTCACTGCTGCTTTAAAACATAGTTCTGCCAGAAACATAAATCCTTAAGCCGTCAATTTGTCAATAATATCGGGTTGCATTTCAATTGATTAGCAAATCGCGGTGTCTTTTTACCAAAACAAATTACTAAGCTCAAAAAAAAAAAAAAATTTAATGATATGATATAGGAACTGACACTTAAATAAGTAATTATTATAGCGTCAAAATTCTTTAAATATTCGTAACATAGTTAAATAAAATTAAATATTTTTTTAATATTTTATCTGACTGTACGAGTGGATTAAAAAATATTGACAGAGTTGTAGCAACACATTTACAAACTCTAGGCTTTATTTTTCGCAAAAAGTTTTATTTTTATTCAGATACTTTAACTGGGAAAAAATACCAATGGAATAAATTAAATAAAACCTTCAAAGAATGAAACTGAAATACTATTAGCATTAAGTGACGGTAAAGAACAACGAAGCCTTATAAATACATTTTAAAAGGCCATCAATTTAAATGTTTGAAACTAGCAGTTCCAAATTCAAATTATATTAAGAGAAATTCCTAGCTTCCCACAAGCTATGGAGACGATACGTCTATATGTCTTCATAAAATTGAAGAGTAACCTATGATAGTGTTAATATCACTGAAACCAAGAGTTATTGGTCGTTTGCTCATACGACACAAATGGGTGGAGTAAAGCAGAAATGAAGTCACTAACTGTTATGATTCGTGCTAAGCTAAAGTTTAATTAAGTGGTAGATTAAAGATACATATACATTGGATATGATTAAAAGAAGACTTTGTCGTTGTTGCAGATCTCGAGGCAGTACTCAGTCAGCTTAGCCGTGAGGTTGAGGCTGCTTGCATTTTAAAAAAAATTGGTGCTGTTATAGAGACTTGTTTGCACATTTCTACACTTTATCTCCTATGCAGTTACAATTCTTTCAAATTAATCGTTATAATCTAAAATATATATTCCATTAATTACAAAATATATTAGCATGATATTTATTAAAATAAATATAAACGATTATATTTAACAAATATAATAAAATATTATGATGCCGCTGAAGTAATCTTTTAATGAATGTTGCAAATTAAAAAAAATACAATAGATATGAGTAATTAATTCTAACATTAAATTAAGATATGCTGGATTAAATACTGTAAAATATAATTTAACAGCAAATAAAAAATCATTAAACGAACTGTCAACAGTTTTCTACACTCGTCTGAGATAGATTAAGCTATTTTTATAATATATAAAATTAAAATTATACATAAACGGAATAAAAATTTTCTTAATCCGTATAAAATGATATCAAGTACTTCTTACTTTTAGCTTAGACACTTACGGCTTATTATTTTAATATTATCTTTAAGAGATTTGTAATTATATTTTTTAATTAAAAATTATTTAAGCGCGATTAAGAGAAGGTCGAATTTGAGCGCAACTTTTTTATAAATAACTAGATATCGTCCGCGGCTTAACCCACTCGAGAGGAGGGGGGAGCGGTAATGATAAGTATCATATTATGTCCTTTTCTCTAATAACTTGTACGCAATTTGTCAGGAATAATTTTTTTTTTTATTTCCATAGGTTGCATAGTCAACATATGAAAGTGTAACAAAAAAAAAAACAAACAAACAAAGTCACTTAGGCAGTTTAGATAAAACGTTTTGGACGTTAAATTTGTAAAATTTACGAGTTCAATTAAAGCAAATATTATGATGTACAACGAAAAATTACAGCATGTGGAACAATTATCCTTTCTCAGTGTGACGTTGACTCGAGTTAGTAAGTTAAACATCAAGATAAATTATTTTTTCCGCTCAATGAATTTATAAATTCAACATCGATTAACATAAAAAGCTAAATTTTTTATAATAGGTAAGGTGCATTGGCCTAGTTAGATCTTTTTATTCAATTATTTTTATTATTTATATAACATTTTATTTAATAACGTTGACGAGGTTATTCCTTGTTAAGTTTAAAATTGAAATCATTTTATCGCAGACCGTTAGTGTGATACTTAGAAATGTCATCTAATTTATCTTCATAAAACTACAGAGCAGCCTATGATAGCGTTAATATCGCTGGAAGTAAGACTTATTGGTCGTTTGCTGTTTCCACAGGATAAATTGTTCGGGCGACCTAGACGTTGTACATCAGTCTGCTTCTCCCATTGACACTATACGAAGAGACAATTCAAAACACTTCACTTAAGTATTATATTTATTTTTGTTTTTGTTATCTGTATGCAAAACACGATATGAATTGAATTTTTTAATTTAAATCGTCAACGTGATTGTAATAAATAATTGTAATTATTTATAATAATTCTAGAAATTGTTTACTATTGTTGTAAATCGTCAAAAAAATTCAATATTTCATAACTTTGTATAGTAGGTTAGTGTGTTTATACTAAAGCTTAAATGGGCCTGCTATATCAAAAACAATTATATATATGCCATAATGTACATAATTTTTTATAGTTTTTATTCTGGTTAGATTTATAAATTAACGATTCTTATAATAATTATTCGATAACATAATATTTTTTGGCCGACTTTTCCACAGTTTTGTACCAGTCGTGGAAGATATTGCAGTTGAAACCCGATTATAATAAAAAATCTGCAACGTTAGAGGCTAGATATAAGGCCGCAGATGCCGAGAATCTAGGGTCCAGGTTAAAAAGTTATTGGGTTTTTCTATTCAAGTACATCTATTTCTGCTCACACACTTGTATACTATAATATGTCCTGTGCAGTTGGCTAATTTCTCTTAAGATTAGCTGCAGTGGCCGAAATCGGTCATCATAATAAGAAATGGGTAACAATATCATAATTATATTACGTATGTTTAAATTATCCTATATTCTTTGGTTATTTACTATTCCTATAATTAAAAAGTCATCGATCATTGAAAAAGAGGCAGCTTTAAAAATATAGTAATTTTACTTATTAAATATAAAACGGTTCAACAGTTACGTCATAACTTCATCAAGATTTCTAGGAATTGTAATGTACGACATACTATTAAAATAATAATAAGTATAAATTTATTGCCTGTGTTTTACTACACTGTTTTGTAATTATTTTGCAATTGAAAATGGGAAATTAATAAAAAACTGTTAAAGAATGTTTCAGTGCTAGGCTATTAAAAACTAGCGATGGTACGATCGCCTCTAGGCCGTTGCAAATAAAAAAATATAGCTAGTGAAAAAACAATTTAGTACCTGTGATTTTTTTCCCAGTTGTTCTGAGGCTTAATGAGTTTCACGAATCGGTGGTAGGTTTTTGAAAATCAATAAGCAAGTTTAATGTTTTTTATATGTTATATTTTCTGGTTTGGAGCTTATTCCTGCACGCTGCTCCAATGCGGATTGGTGGAATACACGTGGCAGAATTTCAGAATTTCAGGTTTCCTCACGATATGAATTATAAACACAAATTAAGTACTTAAAAATTCAGTGGTGCTTGTCCGGGCTTGAACCCTTGATCATCGGATAAGATTCACGCGCTCTAACCAATTGGCCATCTCGGCTTATATAATAATAAATATATATTTAAGTATACCTTGATGAATATCAATTATATTTATACCTTAAACAAAATTTTATAGATATTTATCGTCATTAGTATTATACTTCTTAATATAATATAATTTTAAACCAATATTATTATATACCAATTAAAAAGATATAAAGTTATTCATTTTAAACGAACTTAATAATAAACGGATTGAATATTAAATGTTAAATTACTCAGTAAAATTTTAAATCTAAAAGTCTAAAAAGTATTAAAATCGAGAATTCGTTAATCTAATTAAGAAAAATTGAACATTTCGTCCATAACAAACTTCGAGTCATCCGAGTGACCGGTTAACTCGATTCGACTCTATAATATTGAATAAGTTTTAATTAAAAAGCCCGTCCCGTCGAACTTCGGACACAATTAGCGGGATTTGTCCCGGATTCCGTTGATTCAGTGCAGTTGACTCTGATATTGTCCCCACGTAACAATAACACAATCGGAAGAACTTGTTACAAACCCGGAACGACTTGATTTGGTCAGACGAATATGCTGTACGTTATGAAAGACGAAACGAATGTTACGTAATGAATGTAATCTGTCGATATTTTCATTGAACGGTTTACATTTTTAATCTTCAAATAATAAATTTTAAAATATTTTTTACGAATAAACTTTTTCATTATTTAAGTCTAGGATATATATTTTTTAAATTAAAATATTCTATATATATAAGTATTTCTGTAAATCGTATCAATTTTATACAGTCATTAACGCTTTTCGCTAATGGATAATTTATTTGCGTTAATTTATTTATAAATTTTGAGCTAAGATAACAAACTGGTTGGAATATGTGGAAGCCTGGTTCAAATCGTGGCAAGCTGTCTCTCATATGCTTTATCATACAATCACAATTTAGTTTACAAATAAATTAACTTAAAAAATTACAATTTATATATTGTAAACAGTATAACTAACATCGTTTACTAATTTTTTTTTTCTCAGAAATATGATATGTGTACTTTTTTATTATTATTTTGATTTTATATATTATAAATGATTGTACATAGTATTATTAAAAAAAACTCATACTTCTGAAAAATAATAATTAAACATGGTATCATAAATTGTATACACAATGAGTGCGATAGAGTTTATTAAAGGTAACTTGACTGAAGTAATTCCAAAAGCAAACTCGTTCTGCAGTGTGGAACATTATTATAAAGTCAATCCACATTCGGATGCATTACACGCACGGTACAATAAGCACGTAGCGACTTTTTATCCCTTCAAGTGGCGCCACATTAACAGACGTTTTATAGTTAACTACCAAGAATATTTATCTTATATATGACCGAATCAAATCATACAATGACGAAAGTTCATGTAATGGTGATGATGTCATAAATCTCAAGGGAGATTAGCCAACTGCGTAGATCATAATACACAACTGTGTGCGTAAACACAGGTGCACTCTCATAATCAACCAGATACGACCGAAAAGAGTTCAGACGCAGGACTAACGGCTTCACATTCTTTTTGAGGCAATGGAATATACACTCTTTCAGCATCTAGACTCCGTGCTGCTACTGAAATTCTTTGGCAAAAAAACAATAACTTTTTACTGGCCCGACCGGTGCTTTGAACCTACGTTCAAGTCTCGGGATCTGTAGCCTTATCTAGCCATTAGACTAACGAGGCAGTTAGTGGCATCACGTATATTTTAACCGAAAATTGTGGATACACAAGAAACACCTTCATGAGCATATGAAAATTGTATTTATTTCATTCAATGGTTGGGAATTATTAGGCCGTCTTGATTCCTTCAAATGAGTAAATTGCACATTGCTCATAAATACCTGCAGTAACGTATATGCGTTACTTGCTACTTTAATGGGTACAAAAATGTATTTATCCTAATGATTGTAGACCTGTTATTACAGGTTTTAAATTTTCATTTACCTCTTTTTTACATACTCGTACGAAAGCCGCAGGGTACACCGTGACTTCATTCAGAAAAAAATAAATAGGATGAGAATAAATTTACATTCCAAGAATTTAAAACAGTAGGATTATAATATGTATAGTATAACACCGAGACTTATAAATACTATATAAAATAATTATAAAAAATATAGTTTCATTTTATACAAATAAAAGTTTTTTAGAAATTTTTATGTTTTTAAGTGTCTATTATATTTCTATATTAGGTGTTCTTTGTATGGGTATATCTCGGATAATATGATAAATAATATGCTATGCGATTGAGTTTATTCCAACGCGTGCATCTACGTATCGAGCGTAACAATGACTAACTGACTGGCCGCTACAACAAGCTTGTCATAGAGTAATAAAACACATGTGTCCCTACAATGTTAAGCAAATTATTTAAATAAGAGCAAGCCAATGATGACAATATAATATAAGCCATACTTGGTGGTAGTGCTTTGGACATAACCTCTTAGTTTCCAATGTTGGTGGCGCATTGGTTATTTTTTTATGTTATAAATAGGCGGACGGGCAAACGGGCCACCTGATGTTAAGTGGTCTCCACCGCTCATAGTCATTGGCGATGTAAGAAGTATAACCAATTCCTTACATCGCCAATGCGCCACCAACCTTGGGAACGAAGACTTTATATCCCTTGTGCCTTCAGTTACACTGGCTTACTCATCCTTCAAACCGGAACGCAACAATACTAAGTATTGCTGTTTGGCGGTAAAATATCTGATGAATGGGTGGTACCTACCCAGACGGACTTGCACAAAGCTATACCACCTAGAAAAGAATGCTTAATATTTCTTACACCGCTAATGTCTATAGGTGGTCGTCACTGACCATCAGACGGCCTACTTGCCATTCTGATTATATTATACAATGAGCTTAAAAACAAAATCAAAATAACCCTTTATTTTTATAAACCATAATACAAAAAAAATCATATATTATCGTCAGATACTTCATTATTTTTATATTAATGTACAATAATAGCTTGTTAATATCCCACTGCTGGGCTAAGACCTCCTCTCCATTGTGATTAAAAGGTTTGGAGCTTGTTCCACCACGCCTCTCTTATGTGGATTGGGAGAATACACATGTGGCTGAATTTCAATGAAATTAGACACATGCAGGTTTCCTCGCGATGTTTTCCTTCACCGTCAAGCACGAGATGAATTAGAAACACAAAATAAAGCATTTGAAACTTCAGTGGTGCTTGCCCGGGTTTGAACCCACGATCATCGGTTGAGATTCACGCGTTCTAACCACTAGGCCATCTCGGCTTTTTTTATATTAATGTTCATAACCTTATTCAGAAACCGATGACACTGTAGGAACTTTAATTATTTTTGATTGTGCAACGATAAATATGTAAATAATTAATGAGCAGACATAAATGATTTTTCATACTTCATTTTCATAATATGGTATGTAAATTTCTGTGAAATTACTATATATTATAAAAAAGTACCTACGCCGCGTCTTTCTGTCTGAACGCGATAAACTCAAAAAGTACTAAACGGTTTTTCATAAGGTTTTCACCAATGAATGGAGTGATTCATAAGAAAGTTTTAAACCTATAATTTCTTACGATAATAAATGATGATAATTATGTAATACGTTATAAATATTATGATGTATTATGCACTCTTTTTTACGGAACTTTTTAATAGAAGACGGGACGGGTAGCTTGTTATTAAGGTTATATAAATATAGCACAGTGTATTAATAGTACAATGAGCAAACAAATCTTATTGTTTCGGTATTGTTTAAAAAAATTGATAAAGTTATACGGTCTGTACTTACACGCTACGTGGCTTGTTAATACAATATTAATTAATTAAGCTCATAAATGAAGACTGCGTAACAAGAGGTGTTAACTTTAGTTACACGCCTCCTACATCCTAACTAGCAGTTTCTATCGATTTTATATCACACTAGCGAAACGACCTGGCTTTGATGACTGTTTAAATGTAAATTACAGTTTTTTTAGTTTATTTAAAACACATATAGCGGTCACTTATAACAGTTAACTGGTGGTAGGGCTTTGTGCAAGCCCTTCTGGGTAGGTACCACCCACTCATCAGATATTCTACCGCAAAACAGCAGTACTTGGTATTGTTGTGTTCCCGTTTGAAGAGTGAATGAGCCAGTGTAATTACAGTTGATGGCGCATTGGATATATAGATTAATTTTAATGTTTGTATGTGTATAATAACTTAAACACGGTCCGTCACTTTTCAATGAAGTGGCGGTCCGAAATTTCCTTCATTTCCTAGTAAAGGAGTTTGTTCCACATTAAGAACCTTGTGTTATATTTAAACAATAATTTTGCGAAATCTAACAGTATTGTTACATAAACAGATAATCAAAACTTTTATTTTTAATAAAGAATAGTTATAACCAGCATCTTGTTAAAGGTCACAACATTATAAGGATCGATATTTAAATGAAGCATTTTGTTTGTTCCAAATTGATGCTGTTTACATTATTAGTACCAATGAACTAATTACTGGACTGCAAATTATAACAAATATACAGAGATAACATTACTACTCACAAAAAATCAGTTATAATATAATACTCGTAATTTAATTTCGTGTTTGAAGAAAAAAGATATGAGTATATAATTAAATAAACATAAGTCATTGCAGATGTGCAAAATTAAACTGGAACAAATTAAGAGCTTCACTGCTAATTACTCGCCTTCAAGTTGTTTGAATGCTGGCATTCTTCAGCTGTGGTGAAGTTACACGGACGTATGAAATATCTGAAATTATAGTTTGACATTTTGCAAGATAATATTATTTTACAGGTTAACAAACTTTTAAAAAAGATATATTTATATACGGGTATATACAATTTAACTTCTTGTTTTTGCACAGAATAAACAGAAAAGACTATATCATTTTACAAGTTGAACAATCAAATCAGCAAATGTTGAAAATATTTTAACTTGAAGATTTTTGTTTAAAATATACAATAATTGATGATTCTACTAGTCTCATTTAATTGTTTTTCTATGGAGAATATCATAACCAATCTCAATTTATGAAATATAATTTTAACATGGAAATTTAATATTTCAAATTCATTTAATATTTTCTTCCAATTCATGTCAATACAAAACAGTATCGCTTTCAAGAATGGCAATGTGTATTGTAATTTATTCGCATAAAATCCTTAAGACTGATATTTAAGTACACGTAATATTAAACATGTGCAGGTTGTAGGTCATATTAACTGCTGTAGTCTAATTATATGTTTGTTTATTTTTATTCTTGCGTGTTGCTTTCGTTTACGTTATTGCAAATAATTACTTTGACATTTAGATTTTTCAAAATAGCACGTATGAATGGCTGGCTATTGATCATGCGTGCGCTGTTAAGCTTAAGGCCTATATTTTTATGTCCATCAAATAAAATTACTATACTTAACATTACATACTCCTATTTTCAAATTCCACAGTAATATGATACAAGTTGTATTGTTTCTTTTAAATCTGTATTCACGGTATGCTTTATAATTATTGTGACTTATGTATCTTCCAAGTAAATATAGCTTGGTAGACTTTCTTACTTTTTGTAGAATTAAATAAAAGGCCTCACTTTTTTTAATTTATTATTTCATAATAAGATAAAATTAACTAAATGTTGATATTTTATTTTCTAGTTATAAAAAGGTTTTACTGATGCACACAAATAAATTTGTTCTTTGAAATGTAGGTACATCAGAAAGTTTAAGTCAAGACTATCAAAGTTAAAGTTCATTAGCTATGTTTTTATCTTCAACCTCGAACATAAATTTTCCATTTTCTTCTTAAAAACCTCTTCACTGTTTTGTGGAATAATTAGTTCCAATCAACGCTTTTGAGATGCTTAATTTTTCTTCCAAACAGCGAACTTTTAATTGCAACATAATATAATTATGAATATTCTTTCTTCGGCTGAAACAGTAAGATTTATACTAATAAAAAATAATCCAAAGCTTGTTTCTTCTTGTTAAAACCTGGCTTGTTATGTGGCTATTTATTGTGCAATAAAATTAGTAACGAAAATATTGCGATTTTTTATGTTTATTTATAGCAAATATTAAATAGGGCTTTGTGCAAGCTCGTCCGGGTTAATAGCACTCACTCATCAGATATTCTACCTCATAACAGCAATACTTAGTATATTTGTGTTCCGTTTTGTAGGGCGAGTCAGCCTAAGGAGTATAACTATAGGCACGAGGGACATAACATTTTAATTTAATTTATGATGTAAAGAATATAACACCAGTAATAACCAGTTACAGCCTATTTACCCGTCCCTAACTATTCTATATAAAAAAAATTATAATAATTCCTAATCGCCTCCATTACTTCTAACATCGTATATTCTTGAGGCCTGCAACGCACTGCGGTAGCGTCAGGTAAGATAAAGCCAGTGCAGACGAGAGCCGACGGAGCGGAAAGCCATAAACCACAATGGTACGTTGATGAAGACGTTCCCGTCAAATTGGGCTCGTTCAGAGGGTGAAATTAATAAATGCTATGTGGGTTATACGATTGTGTGTCTGTAATTTAATATATATTGTTTAAAACGCAATAATAAATAATAAATATAAAACAAATACAGAAACAAAACATAATAACTAATTAAATTTTAAAACAGATTAAAATTTTATACTAATATAATAATAATATATACATATAATATATATATATATATATACATATAATATATATATATATATATATATTATATGTATATTGTTGTGTTCGTCTATGGAAGCGAGCGATAACTAGTATGTCTCCTATTTCAATGGAAACGAGTGACATTATAGTTAGAATTGGAACACTAGATCAGTCTAGCGATAAATCCGGACACAAATCTGTCAATCTATTCTATACGACTAGTTCGTATTGTCGCCGTTGGGTGATTATCACGGGCAGACAGTAATACTTTCAAATCACGTCCAGGGGTGCCTCTAATGAAACAATTACGTACCTTGCTTTGTTTATGGTAGAGAACGCGATGGTTACAGATTACATAATGAGATAAGTTTATTATATTAGCATTTTTTTAAATTTCGAACAAAAGGCTTATAAACGAGCCTTTGATGACGTTCTGGCGCTTACTAGAACATGTGCCTTTTTTTAGTCTAAGTATTATCGGTTACTTATTAGTACGATCGGTACTAATTTTGTTACCTTATCAAAACTAAGAATTTATTTATATATATAAGTGAAATACCACTCATCATGAGATCTTTTACTGGTCTCTACTACTAGCTCTACCAAGCTTTGTGCAAGCTTGTCTGGGTAGGCACCACCCACTTATCAAATATTCTACAACAGCAGTACTTGGTATTGTTGTGTTCCGGTTTGAAGGTCGAGTGAGCCAGTGTAATTACAGGCACAAGGGACATAACATCTTGGTCGCAAGGGTTGGTGGCGCATTGGTGATGTGAGCGATGGTTAACATTACTTACAATGCCAATGTCTATGGGCGTTAGTGACCACTTACCACCAGTTGGCCCATAAGCTTGTCCGCCTTCCTATTCTATAAAAAAATAGATCTCTTAAATTAATCGCTTGATCGACTTGAAATTTGTTACAGGTACTCCTTCCCCGACATAGGCGCTCACTAAGAACGGATTTTACGCAAATTTAATCCAAAATACATTTTCCTTCTCATTAACTAATATAATATTTTTACATTTTGCATTTGTCACCAATTTTTTTGGATGTTCAGTTCAAATATATATCATTTGAATTTAATAATGAACAAATAATATATGTTTTATTTAAAATAATGTTTTATCGTAACAAGCCTTGCGGTTTCTTTGTGGACTTGTAAAGAATTGCAAGTACAAAGGTTCTGCAGCATTGTGCATTATAGATGCCACTTCGAGGGTAGTTCAAAGCCTAGAAATTCTCTTGCAGCCACAAAATTTTACTACAGCATTTCAGATATTTCGAGAGGAGATTATCCTTGGTCATGATATAGGAGAAATAAGTATTACAAAATGAAGATAAAATACTTAAACTAAAATCACAATTTGAACAAACATGCATTTTATTAGATTCTTTGTATGGATTAACACAAAAGTACTAATCTTTTTTACATAAATGTTGTGTATTTTTATGAATAAGTATAACTTAATAGAATGCTCCAAAAACTTTCGCTTTTCTTTCAAGAATTAACCTCAAGGAAGGACATATGCTACTTTGTTATACCTAACAGCTACCCTTCCTCTAACATGCAGACGAAAACAAATATTTCATTTTTTATTCGATCTATACTGCTTATAAATTTAGAAAAAAAAGTTCCATACCTCACATTCGTGTGAGGGTAAAAATCCAATATAGTTTTTTACACCTATGGTTTCTCCTCCTGAAGAAAGGTTCTTTGGGAGGACCCCGGCGTGGTTAAAAGACCTTTGACTTGGAGCCCTGATATCTAGATTCTGTCGACCACCTGGGTCGTTCCTATTGTTGCGAGTGTAGCTGTCCCTCTAATGGAGATGGTATTAACCAAACCATAGCAAGTTAAATAACTTCCAAAAGTTACATCAGTATAATAAATATTTATATTATATTTAAACGATTTATTTTGTTCTTATTACCGTAACCGTAACAGCCTGTGAATGTTCCACTGCTGGGCTAAAGGCCTCCTCTCCTCTTTTTGAGGAGAAGGTTTGGAGCTTATTCCACCACGCTGCTCCAATGCGGGTTGGTAGAATTCACATGTGGCAGAACTTCAGTGAAATTAGACACAGGCAGGTTTCCTCACGATGTTTTCCTTCACCGTAAAGCACGAGATGAATTATAATTACAAATTAAGCACATGAAAATTCAGTGGTGCTTGCCCGGGTTTGAACCAACGATCATCGGTTAAGATTCACGCGTTCTTACCACAGGGCCATCTCGGCTACTCTTCTTATTAGTAAACGTGTATATCTTATACATGTGTGCATGTATTATTCAAGCCATCTTTGGAAATACCATATCAAATATCTACAATTTGTGGCAAAATATTTAAAAAAATTAATTAATTAAATAATTCATTTCGAACATTTAATAATGATAGCTTTATTTAAATTAAGAATATTAAATTTTTTGAATCACAATTGAATTTGTTTCAAAAGTTGAACCTTAAATTTCATTTTACCATTTAAAATAATACTTCATTTGACTTTGAATTATTTGATATAGATAATTGAGTTGCAAAAGTCAACGCTTTTAAAAATCAAATACATTCACAAAGCATTTTCAGTAATGCGATTAAATCTAAAATGAGTCAAATAAATCCAAAGTATAGGCGTCACTCGAGTTATGAATAAATTTAATTAAATATATAATTTAAAGAATTTATCTATCACTTTCTTTGTAATATTTTATATTAATGTATATTTTTTTGTTTTTTTTTTATGATAATAGTAGGTAACTATACAATGCTTATAATTAATTCTTAATCGTTTTAACAAAACGGTTCAGCGCAATTAAAAGTTGCTATTAATTATTTACTTATTTTTGACTAGTTCTCTAAAATATTAAAGACTAATGAATTAATACCTAAAAGATTCTTCTTCTTCTTCGTCGTGTCACTCTTGTCAGAGCGGTCGTGGTCACCATGAAGTATTATAAATTATTCGGCGCAGATGTTATTCGCCTCACCGAGCTGTGGCGGTATAACCACTAAGACCTGGCTGGGTAACCAGACAGAAGAGGCTTCAACAGCCTGGGGATACAAATAATCTCCAAAAGGTTTGGTGCAGAAAGCAAGGGGAAACCACTGCAACTATCCTTCCCAAGAAAGTCAACATGAAACTACGAACAGAGAGAACACGATTGCCATGCGACCTAAAAGATAAGATATACTTATTAATTATATTTTTTGCTGCTTTTTTGAATATTATTACATAAACAGACTAGTGAAATAGGGCCTAAGACGGCTTACAAACGGTCTCTTATAGACCCTTTAGAGTGAGAAATTTTGGTATTAGCATGGATAAAGATGCAGTTGAAATTTAATCCAAACTAACATACACACAAGACAATAAACAATAAAGTGTATCATGTTATAATATCTACCCATAAGTATGAGGAGGCCTTAGCCCAGCAGTAGGACATATAGGGCTGTCTGTTTTTTTGTTAAATTTTATACATGATATACTTGGTGGTAGGTAAAAGCTCGTCTGGGTATATAACACCCGCATATAAAATATTCTACTACCAAATAGTAATGCTTAGTATTGTTGTGTTCCTGCTTGAAGGGTGAATGAGCCAATGTAACTACAGAAACACGGGACATAATATCTTAGTTGCTAGGTCGTTCACGTAATGGCGATATTAATGGATGGCTGATATTTCTTACATTGCCAATATGTATTCCAGAAGCGAAGGTTCTACAATATATTATATAGCCAAGTGCATCTTATTAACGAATTATAATATAATATTGCCAAATTGATCATCGTTGCTGCGTAGAATGTTTTAACCTATAAACCTTGTCCATAACCAGTCAAATAATACGCGATTTCTTGCAGTATACTTATAATATTTATTGCTAAAGAAATATAATAAGACGCCTCCCTTTGTTTACGTCATTTTTTCAAATGCGGAGCTAATTATTGTAAATTCCATATCGCACAGTGATGCCATCCATTATTTTGGTAAAAATAAGAACCGAAAACTCATTTTATGATAACCACAAAACACACCTACATATGTCACATCAACCAAAACCTCCTCTCTCTGAGCCAAGAAAGATCCCATCGCTTTTTGGGCTTAATAAATGACCCGGCAAATAAAATGCCCGAAGAGGAAAAATCTAAGTTAAGTTCTAATGATGAAAGCTGGATGCCCGTATCCGAACTGGCGCAGGCATGTCAAAAAGAACCCCAGTACTAAAAATATTATTTCTAAGCACATCACAAGCTTTGAAATATAGGTAATTATAATAATACGAGATAAGCCTATGTAATTATTTTGATCTGCAAATCATCCCTCAAATTGACAACTGCCACGATTAAGCGTTGAAGGAAGGATTATACCCGAAACTCAGTCTGAGTTTCGGGTATAATCCATTTGTTATTAGCCTGACAACTTAAATCGGTACATGGAACAGTAGTCAGTATTCATAAGACACCTTCCTTACAGACATTTCATTATCCCCCCTTTGAAGAATTAACAAAAACTAGACCTGTCAATATTAAAATTAACCGTCAGAACAACGGCACAAATTCCAGGCACAATTGGTGGTGCATTGGATATGTAAGCGTTGGTTTATATTTCTTACAATGCCAATGTCTAAGGGCGTTAATAATCACTTACCATTAGGTGGCCCATATGCTCGTCCGCCTTCCTATTCTATAAAAAAAGTCAACATACATCAGTTTTTTTATCATTTATAAAATGTATAGTAACGCCTTAATTATCAAAGTTTTGTTCTCGCAAGAACAAAACAAAAATAATAATAAAAAAACGTTACAGCAAAACTTATTTTGAATTAAATTAGTTCCGTACTGACAGTACGGAACTGATACTAGATAATAGTGAGGTTAATGAAAAATTGTTCACAAATAATATATTTAGGTATTAGCTTATAATAAAATTTACATTTGATATTTTACATATAAAATTGTACGTGTGATCATTTTTATTTTTATTGAATTGAGTAATTTTAGATTTTTTTTGTATGAAGAGAAATTATTAATAGCAAACTTTTTATCTTTATAATCTTTAATAACGCATAATCCAATTATATCTTTTTTTTTCAAGGTCTTTAAATAACATAAACAGTGAATATTCGTCTCTATAATATCACAACTCTGTAATCACCGTGTATCGTTTCAAGTCCTCACCCGCGAATTGCACCACATGTTGGTTAGGGTGCTATTAAAATGCAATTTACATGTAGTATAATAACTTGTTCTTAACTAGTTTAGTTTATATCGTTTCGAAACGTTGAATTTTTTTTTGTTTTTATGGTTGTGTACCCCAAAAATAAAAACCAAACCCATATTGTATATGATTCCTATCTGTTTGTGACAGCTCTATTATCGGAGAAAGGTTTGAGTTATTAAATTAAAATAAATATTATATACTAAGTTCTAATGTTAATCTAATGTTAAGCTTAAAGTTATAGCCTGTAAATGTCTCGCATAGCGCATTGACGATGCAAGGAATAATTAATATTTCTTACATCGTCAATGTCCATGGGTGGTGGTGCCTATGAGCGACCACTTGAATGATAATATAAAATAAGAGAAAAAAAATTGCTTTTATTATTATGGGCAATCTTGTAGGAGCTTTAAAAAATAGTTTTTTGGAACATTATTTGACAATAACCAGAAAGCCATTCAAGATTTTCACTAACGTTTCATTAGATATATTAAGTACTATTTCAGCAAAATGTCCTGTTAATTCGTCGAATTTCAATTCAGTAATTAATCCATGATTATACCTCAACATAGCGTTTAATTAAACCTCCATCTAATTTTGAGTACACTTTAATTTTGCTTTGTACGAATGAAGTAATTGCGTAATACTATCATGTTGATTTATTTTGTTATTATTATTGAGATATTAAAAATATATTAATCAATATATGTATGTATATATATATGTATATATATATATATATATATATATTATCAATATATGTATATACATACGAATATTTGTAGGTATTTTTGTTCTCTGTGCGTTCCTAAGTCTTGATGTTGAAGTTCCTAAGTGATTGATCTGCTTACGCATGAACTGAAAGAAATATTTTATGGGACCATGTAATTTATACATTTTCATTTTATGTCATTTTTTGTTACTGTTTTGTTTCAAATAAATTAAAAAAAATTTTAATCGTTTGGGTAAAATTTATATTTTCTTTTAAACTACGAACGATTAAATAAGAATGAGCGACAAAATGAAAATATGATTGTACTATAATAATAAAGCATCACAAAATGAAACTGTTTTAAAAAAAATACTATAACAAAGATTGAGTTAAACCCACCGTAAACTCAACACAAAAAAAAATCTAGCAGCGATTTTTAATTTTCAATAGCCCGAAGGCGCCGCGAACACAACCGTTGAGATATACAATATTTTTTTTATCGCTTAAAGTTTTGTAACAATACACATCACAAACGTTTGCGTTGCAAAAATAACTAAAATAAAAATACTAAAAAAAAATTATTACCTATATCATTGAAGGGTTTGTATATCTGAACGTGGTAACCAAGGATCTATCAGACTGTTTTAAAAAATAATTTTGCGCTATATAGCCTACTTATTGTGATATATATATATATATATATATATATATATATATATATATATATATACTATATTATAGCACCACGCTATACTCGTAGCCTACAAAAGCTTAACGTGTACTGCGGATCAAGCAACTAGTCGCGTATTAAAAGTAATAAATAAAGAAATTAAAAAAATATATTGCATGAAATATAATACTTACCGTCGTGTGCGATGGTGACTACCCACCATCAGGTGGCTGATTCATCAAGTCCGACTACTTATTATAAATATGTACATATACGAGTCCGCGGATCGTCAAACGCAGCGTAGGGCGCCCTCCAGCCAAGTGGACCGACGACCTTAATTAAGAAGGTGGCGGGTACTGACTGGATGCGGAAGGCGGAAGACCGGGAGCTTTAGCGCAGCTTGGGAGAGGCCTATGTATGTAAAAATGAACATTACTCAGTTTTATTTAAAAGAATAGCGATATTATTAGAAAAGCGATAACAGCCTTTATTTAATTTTTTAAAATATTAGCATGTATGGTAAAAAGTTTATTATAGTAAATAAAAACTAAAAAGAAAGCAAGTTTGGTTTAATTATACTCAATACCTACTCAATACCTATTATAGGTAGGTGATATTGAAATGTATGGTATACATTATAACATAATGTATCATTGTTACTTGGTTGAATTATGGTTATTTTTCTCCACCTCACAACCGCTGTCGAAGCTACTGCTTGGAGTGAATATTTATTTGATAATAATTATTTACACGCTGTGTTTTCTCAATAGTCTCAATGGTATAAGCCGTATATTTATATAACGGTTTAGCCATTGGGTCATGTTAGCCAAAAGCCGATCTGTTGGATCTACAATTATTACCTTTTAATTTATTTAAACACATTCTTAAAAATTATTATTTATAAAAAATTATTCAAAACTCAATAATATAATACATGTCAATAATTTAATTTTGTCTTTCTTTTTTATTTATAATGGACAGGCAAATGTTCGAAAAATACTGCCCACAACACGCAATATTATGTATTAGAAAAAGGACTGAATACCCACACTCCAAATTTAAAATTTACCTATATGAGATAATTAATGTGCTATTTTTCTTCCTTAAAGATTATTCACATACCGTTTTACATAAAGTTCTACATCAGATTTAATGAAAATAAATTATTTATTATGCTATTTTTATGCATCGAGTCAGCTTAGTTTATAGTTGATTGCATTTTTTGTGCACAGTCTCCGTTGAGAGTAACTAACTTAACCGAATGGATTTTTTCATAAGACCCAGTCCAGTTATATAGAAATAAAACGGATGTCATTTTTTTAAATTCCAATTTGGAATTTAAGAAATTGAGAAATTGAGAAAATTAGATTGTTAAGAAACATACTTCCGCAAGAGTGCATGTCTTGTTCCAAACAATAAGAATCAAACAAAATTTGACGAAACATTATTTCGCGATCCGAACCGCTGACTTTATTTTAACGTTTTTTAAATCCCTCCTTCTTTATAAGCTTAACTGCCCCACACCTGATCGCTCGAGGGCTATACCCTTTTATATTAAAAGGTAATGCAGTAGCAAATCAAGGCTTTCCATGGAACAACATTGTATTTAAGGGTCGCATTTTATAATCACACTCCAAAGATTATTTATGAATTGAATTTTTATAATACCCAGTTCTGGGATTTATAAATAAAACAGAAACCATTTTCTTTATTTCCTATTTGGAATTAAAAAAGTTATTGTAATTAAATCGATGTTTGAAATTCGAACTTTTGGTAATTCTTACGTTGAAGCGTGTGTTGTATTTGTGTGTGTGTGAGTGTGCGTGCGAGTGCGTAGATGATATAAATAAACCAAATTTACCGATGCATAAAAATTGCCTAAGGGGCACCTGATAATTTTCATTAAATTCCACGAAGGAATGTAAGAAAAAAGTATGTGAGTAATATTATCTGCAAGGCCAGCAATTGGATAATCTTATCAAAGCAAATTTTCAAATTTGGAATCTGATATCCTAGTTGAACCATCCTTTTTTTAAATGCATTTATCATCTTCGTTTGCTTTCTAATTAAGTTGATTTAAAAAAGTTTATATATTATCGTTGTAATGATTAACAAATACAATTTGGTAAAAAATTTATTTTTTTATAATTTTACTTTTTTATAAAAAATTTTTTTTTTACAATCGACTCGTTCGAAATATCATTAATTTAAGCATACTAAAACAAAATAAACATATCTTTAATTATACTGGCAAAGCCAGGATAATAATTAATAAATATATTTTGTAGTTATAAAAACATTCTACATAACTAATTTCTTTCACCTCTAATTTCGAATATTGGGAATATTATTTTTTGTATATAAATATGTACTACTAAAATAGTCATAAAAAATTGATATATATTTTTTTTAAATTAAATTATCATTATCACGCGGAAAAAAATATTTAAATTTTTATCTACTTTAAAAAATCTCTTTATTTTTAAGTTAACCTAAATAAGCTCTTTTCACCCCCATTTTCTGTGAAATTAATTACATTTTTAATGGTTAAAGATATGAAGTGCGAGGTTTATTTTTCATAAAAACGCAAACTCGACAAATTAATTAAAATTTTGAATGAAGTGGCTATTTTGTTTTTAAATGTAATCCGTTCAAACATTGTAGTGAAAACGCATAAGAATTTCGTATTTGCAACACATCATGTAAATTTTGATATAGCTTTAAAAAAAATATTATGTTTTGCTCAAAATTAAAAAAAAAACACAAAATAAAGTTTACTTTTCGAAATAGAACATTCGTAAGTTATATCGTTTATCATTAAAATTAATTTAACTCCATATTACTCGCTAAACGTTCCTTATTCATTTCGTTTCCTTAATTAAGCAATCTGTTTACAACGAGGCAATTAATTGGTATTTTCATTGTTCATAGCGAGCAAATTTTAATAACCTCTCCGAAAATGTCTGCTGAAATTTTAAATTTGGAATCCGCTATTTTATTACCGGCCAGTTGTAAAACTGTAATCAATCATCGTACGTTTTATGATTTCGCTTGAAAAAGGTGAAATTAAACTACTTAATAACAACGCTTTCTTTATACGATTTTTACGCTAATTTGAATAAGGAATATAAAATATTTATTAGAATACTTTCATTCGAGTAAATTCGTTATAATAACTAACTACACCAGAAATAAATCCAATATTGGGATTATTTTTTATTTCTAGCAATTAACCTACATAGGAATTATGTACCTTATTAAATAAGCATGAAATTCTTAATTTCTGTCTTTTCCACCATTTTTCATATGTATAGCAGTGGTTGCATGTGAGCTGGCAATTTATAATGGTGGCTGAGAGCCCTTAATAGACTGACGACAGCCAAATGTCACAACGGTTATTTGCCCACGTTGCCGTCACGTAACTTTATTATTTAGTACCGTATTGCTTCCGTATTGATCGTTTTTAAAAGCTTTTATTTAACTTGTAATATTTCTTACTATGTTTAGGTCAAATATTGCAAGCTGAAATAGAACCTCTTATATTGTATTATAAGTTGATATGTTACTTGATGGTTCATTCTAATGACAATGCATTATTTTGTGTTAATGATTCTGTACCCAGGATTGGCTCCAGACGAAGGAACTCTTTAACGGTCAACAGCATGAACCCCAATTTTTACTCATATCTTTTTTTGTATTCGATTTCACTACAGGTCGATGAAATATTCCCAGAAATGTTTAAGTATTTTTACGAAGTTGTTTGAAGTGTTTCGATTCTTTTATGATGATGGTTAATAAAATTGTATCTGGAATCACTTACAATAAACGAAATTATAATCATCGTAATAACTTACGTAAGTATTAAGCAATATTACATTGATTGACTAATTTTCTTCACAATATGTTTATATGTTGTAACATTTATAATATTAATTATTTGTATAATATTATACAATAACTTCTAGTGCTTCGAGTTTCAGAGTCGTTACTTCAAGGGTGGCTTGGATGAGATTTTTTACTTTTATTGCCTAAAAATAATATAAGCATTGGAGGGCCGTGGCTAGGGGGGACCTTCAAGGTCCAGAAGGAAAGGACGGGGTAAGACGGGAGGAGGGGTAAAGGGCCGAGACGACGGCGGAGACAACGAAGCTGTAACTCTGGGGCCGTGGACGCATGAAGTGGGAGCCTCTCGTGTCCTGTTTCAGACGGCCCTGAAGATAGTGGCAGCCAGGCTGGCCTCTCGCTGCCGTAGGCACTAGCGAGGAATGCGGAAGGAAAAGATCACCTTCGCCATCTGAAGAGAGCTCCATCAAGCCATAGCGTAGCACAGCACGAGAGGGGCCGCGGATGCTTTATATCGACACGATCACGTAGCACAGTACATGTACCGACATACAATACGTACATAGACATATATTACATACATAGACAAAGATAGACAACTATTGAATCACGTTAGAACAGATACTATATTCGCAGAATCGTAGATGAAACTGTTTCACAAATGAACAATATTAATTAATAATAATATAATATATTACCTAACCTACCAAAACCAATACCTCTACCACAGGTAATACGATAATTATCCTAACTTTTGGACACTATCCACTATCTATCATAATTTGATGAACTAATTTATGAATAACAAAGAATGTTTATCAATAATATAATTGTTAGATTTAATTACAATAATTAATTAATTTCCCCCTTTTTTTTCTCCAAAGAGGCGGTGAATAAAGGCCTTTTGTCAGTAGAATCCGAACATAGGCTCGCGTGCTAATATTTAATCCAGTTTAACCTATAAAATATACTCTTTGTTAAGCCAATTAAAGTGATCTACGACCGTCGAGTTGATATTAAGTATTTATAGGCCATTGTTTTATAAAACGCTCGAAAGTGTTACCACTAATGAAGTGAAAATATATCTCTTTTTTATGGCTTTAGTTTCATTTTCACTTGTGCGGTTGATCCTTTTTTTAAGTGAAGATAGTTTAATAATAATAATAATTCAATACAATAGTATATTAAGCTATTAAACTTCAATGCATAAATACACAAGCTATATCTTATTTGGATTTAGGAATTTATTTCCGGTATCTATCAGAGGCGCTATGCAGCTTTGTTTTTGTAAGCCCAAAATATACATTCGGTAATTCAATGCTATTATTCCGCCTAAATCTGCTAAGCCATTATCGTCCTAATACCTTTGATGTTAGAATTAATGTGGCGTGTGTCATTTTAGACAAATGTTACAACTCAAACTTGCTTGCTTAAGGGAGATCGTTTGGTGTTAGAAAAAGCGTTAACTAGAAATTTCAATGACTATTTAATACCTGCTCACATAAAAAACAATTAAGAATATTGAAATAATATAAGAAATTTTGAGTTTTGGTTTTCATTTTAAATACTACATTTGCGCTAATCAAACTACTTAGGCATATCCAAGGCCCGAATATATCTGAGTTATATTATATAAATAAATAACGTTATTCCAAAATTATTTGTTTATGAATATAGGTATCTCAACCATTCTCATTAAATCAGAAGTCATCATACGCTGGTAACTTATACTTGGGCCATATAAGATGACAGGAGTTTTGAACTGTCACCATATTAATGACAATCACGTTTATTGGCGGATGCGTAAAAAACGGTAGCGACTCAACAGAACGCGTCAAACTATAAACAACTCTAAGACACAGATAATGATCAATTCTACCCTTAAATTTACAACACCTCGGTCAGCGGCTTTATTGAAGTATTTCCGACTTAATTAAAATATCTCATCCACATTCTTCTTATACGTTTTGAAAACGGCCTTTGAGATTTAGGAAGTTATTAATTTCCTTAAGTATATGGTCTATTCATTTTCCTTAATTAGCTTTAAATATATTTATATACTGATACTTATATAATTAGAAAATAGTTCTATTTTATACTTTTATTGGTAATTTTTTTTTAAGTTTTATTTTTTTAGACACATACAATATTTCTATATACTTCTAAACATTCATCTATTTACTTATGCCATCTATACGCGATTTGTTCGCATTTTGTTGATTTTGTATAAATATTTATTACAATTAATATTTTTATATGGTTGGCATTCTACGGGGATGACTTTCGTCCAGCAGTTAACGGCACTATAAGCTGAAAAATAATAATTATTATTTTTCATATTATATTTTATTTTATATATATATATTTAATTCTTTTGAAATAGCTTTATATATATATATATTAAAAACATACGTACGACCACCATTTATTTCTATTCCAACTTCAATATAAGCCCTTCGACAAATTTCACGTGTGAATCGTAAATAATTTAAAATCGTATCTGGACGACATGACGCATCGTCGCGTAAATCAAGATTAACAACGGGTATACGGGCCGTACCTCAGAAAACGTCTCCAATAAATCAGGAGGTAAATAAGAAAATCGCCCTAACTAATTCAATATGACATAAAAGTGTTATTTAGTAAGTTCCTTAGTGAGTTTTTATAAATATCTCACTATTTTATTAGTTTTTTTTTAATTAGAAAACTTTTCATCGAAGTTATCAGGTTATTTAAATTTAATAAAATAATAATAAATTTTTATTTACATCCAAAAGAGTCATGTACACAATTTGTTTGCAGTATTATCTAAATCTAGGGTTTTTATTTACATTAGCAACAGTGGTGGTGGACCTCTGACTCCGAAACAAATATAAATTGTACTATCAGAGTCAGCGATTCCTTCACAGTTCATTGCACAATAGATTACATTCCTAGATACCTTTAAAGGCGTAGTAAATGTATGTACGTATAGTATGTATGTAAGAGAAACAAATGAAAATAAGAAGGAATTTAAAACAATTAATAATAATATGTTCTTACTAACTTAAAATAAAATTACCAATCGAGTGTTAAAGAGTTACAATTTATAAACGTTCTTCGCGACTGCTTAGTTAAACACAGATTTCTCCCTTTTTGTCGTTATCGATTTGACATTCGAAAAAAGGAGACATAGCATTGTTTAACTAATCACCCGCTGAATAATGTTAAAAAGTAAACCTGTTAGCGTTTAAATTTGTAACAATCTTTGAACAAACTGTATACGTCATTTTCATATTTATTTTGAATAATTCAAAAATTATAAGATGTTGATTCTATAAAAGATATTACAAAATAGCAAAAGAATAAAAAATAGTAACCAACCCTTATATATATAATATATATCCCGATAGTTTTAGAGTACATTGTTAAGATGAAGACTTAAAACATCAAGCTGTTCCAATGCGGGTTGATGAAATACATTTGTTGCAATATCCACACCTGTATATCTTCGTACAATATTTACTGCTCAGCATGAGATTAATCTTATTTACGTCACTGCTTAGAACACGCGTATATTAACATAAGTTTAAGTGGCTAATTTGTGTTTATAATTCTAGTGCTCTGCGATGAAGGCAAACATCGTGATTTCTGCATGTTTCGGATGATATTTTTATACATTTGTTTATTCCGTCTACATAGGAGCAGCGTAGTGTTCATAAAAAGGTTCTTGGCCCTTGTATAAAAAACGTCTGTGGAATATTACAAGTTTACTTCAATTTAATAACATAAAATTGTATTAAATGTTTGTACTAATGTAAAAAGAATAAAATGTATAGTTTGTAATGTCATATTTATAAAAAATGTGATCAAAACTACAGCTCAATTAATACAGCGAAGCTGATAAAAAAACAGTTATAAATCTTTAAAAAAAAGTCACACATAGATAGCACTAGTATCCTATACAAGTATTATATGATAAGGAAAACATATATCTTCATTCTATCTCACACAGAATCTCAACAGGTGTAGATTATTATTTCATGTTGGATAAATTATTAAAAGCCGAGTCATATTTGCCGTGGAGACCAAGTTTCTTTATCAAATAGAAACTTCGTGGGCATTAAAGTTGGAGATAGTGGTATTCATGAAACAGCAGAGCCTTGCTTCCACAGTCAGCTTTAGTGCGGAATTTGTTTCTTTTGCAGTTGTTAACGGTATTAAGTTATTCAATGATAACAAGCCAAGTTGTAAACGTTGCATATTTTAAAACTTTAGTTAACGTTTTTTTTTTTTAATTTCCTTCGGATAATTTTTAAACGTCGCTGTTCTTTCAGCTGAATGTACTGAGCTGAATGAAATGCATTATTTTAGATTTGGCTATAATAAGTACTAAAATCTATTATGGTTATATCATTCTGAAGTTTATTTTTTAAACAAGTATTTAATGTAATTATAAAGTTCTTAGCTTTGGCCGTTCTATCAAATTTTGCACGTTTTTTTTTTATGGAGGTTATTATACTACTCGCAGTTAGATGGTGGATAAGTCAAACACATCTATATCGTTCAACCGACCGCTATGCCAATTGGAATACCATTACTAATAATTGCCATGTCAAGCCGTGATGTCACAGTTGTTAGAATATGTGCGTCTTAACTGATAATTCAGAGTTCAAACCCGTGCAAGCACCACTGAAAATTCTGTGTTGCTGTGTTGTGTTTATAATTCATCTCGGACTTGGCAAAAGCATCGTGAGAAAACGGCATGTGGCGGTTGAAATTCTGCAACGAGTGTCCATCAACCCGCAATGGAACGGCGTGGTGAATTAAACTCCAAACCTCCTCAAAAAGGAGAGGAGGTCTTAGCCCAGCAGTGGGATATTTACAAGCTATTTCTTTACTTTTATTTTACTTATAATCATGCATCCCAAGTGTAGGATAATAAATTATAAACTTTGACGAGGTATTGTATTCGGGATTGCATTCTGGACTATAGTTTCTTAATAATTATGTAATTATTATTCCAGTAGAAGCTTTATTTTATATATTTATTTTTGGATTTGGGACTCTTTGTTTAAAGGCAAAGACAAGCAATTTTGTCCAGTGACCCGTTAAAAATAGTTTCTATATATATAATTAAGTCCTAATAGCATCATCTCCTGAAGAGCTGCAATTAATTATGAGCCGTGTTAATGAGTGCAGTGAAAACGCTGGTCTGAGGATGAACCTATCAAAAACGAAGATCATGGTGTTATCTAAACATAGCTTCGATGACATTGCTATCATTGTAGCAGGCCAAAAAATTGAGAGGGTGCGCAAGTACAATCTGGGGACATGGCTTAATGACACCTGGAGCTGTGAACAGGAGGTAAAGACTCGCATCGAAATAGCTCGAAGTGCCTTCTGCACGTTGAAAAAAGTACTCTGCAATCGCAGACTTAAGATCCCTGTGCGCATACGACTCCTACATTGTTACATCTGGCCTATACTTCTTTACGAATGCGAGGCGTGGACAATTAAAGAAGACCTCAAAAAACGTATAGAAGCTTTCGAGATGTGGGCTTATAGACGTATGTTGGCCATTAGTTGGACTCAAAAGGTCTCGAACGTGGAAGTTCTGCGACGCGTCAACCAAAAACGGCAATTTTTGGAGACTGTCAAGAAGAGAAAAGTTGCATATCTCGGACACGTGCTTAGGCATGAAAGATATGAACTTTTGCAACTGATTATGATGGGAAAAGTTGCCGGAAGGAGAGCTGTTGGGCGCAGAAAAAAGTCTTGGCTGTGCAACATCCGTGAATGGACGGGAATCGCGAGTGCTGTCGAACTCTTTCGCCTCGCGAAGAACAAGAAGGTGTATTTAAAGCTGACTGCCAACCTTCGCTAGTCGGAGTGGCACTCGAAGAAGAAGAAGAAGATATATATAATTCAGTCGCTTATAAGGTTAAGCTTGGGTAACTTCAAAATGCAAAACAGTCGCTCGATGCAGCACACATCACGGATCTTAAGCGATCCCTTTCAATCTTACAAGTATTATGGCAAGGAATACCAAAACATATAATAGTTCGAATTTTGAAAAATAAACGTAATATAAGCTAAGCATTAAATGGCTGTTGGTTAGCAGTTACACGTGATATCGAATTATTATTATTATTAAATATATGGCAACATATGGCCTTACAGTTCAATGGATAGTCAGCTTACAAGAAACCGGTATCGCGTTATAGATCACTTAATAACAACTACCTCAAAATTCTGAGAACAATAAGGCGCCGGAAAATAATTGTTTTCGCTTTTTGAATGTTTTTTTTATCGTTGTAAAGCGAGATGATCTTGAACTCTGAAACCAAATTAAATTGAGATTTTACGACGGACTCTTTATAACAGTCGAGAAGGTTAATTTATATGAACACTGATAGTTCTACGTTAATTAAATACCGACCCTCGCATCTTACTTAGAACTCGATCGCTTGCCCGTACTGTAAAATACCTATTTATAAAAAAATCACGAAAAATTTTTTTTTGTTCTCACGCCTATCATGTTAATGAAGTTAAAAATATATTAAACTTTTGTTAAAAATATTGTCGATAGTAATAAATTACACCAGAACAAAACATGGGGTAGATTTTTGTTGATTATTTACTTTAGAATACCCTTACCAATGATTCGGATCACTTAAGTTCGAACCCATTATTTTAATGGGCAATCAATATGTTCCCCACAGTTACTCAATATTTCACGTCGGCGAAGATAAACTAATTAAGTCTGTTTGAATATTTGCTTTGTAAATTGTTTGATTTAGATCATTAAGACGGCTTGTACTGAATTTCTCATGTTGATGTTCACATGGTTAACGGTTATATTGAGTTTGATTAATCGGCTTTACTTGGAAGTATAAACGAAAATCTAAATAATTTATAATTACGAGTACAAAATTTGAATTTAAGAAAAATATTTTCAGCTTAATATGTTTAACTGGTACTAGTTTCTTGTATATCACCAAAACTCAATCACTCTAAAATATTCACGTCCTCCTGACTAATTTGATGACTGATGATCCTCTTGGCCATGGTGGCCAATCTCGAGCCCAAGGCCAAGCCAACTACGCAGAACATATTGTAGTGCAGACGTGTATGCACAAACACAAGAGCACTCTTTAATCTCTCACCCTCATAATCCGGTGGGACAGCAATACGACACATTCGGACAGTGGGTTTGAATCCAGGACCTCGGGATCTGCGGTTTTATATCTGACCACAAAAACCATCAGGCACTCAAAAATAATAAAAGGGATATAAACAAAAACAAATTATACAGTTCCCATTTCAGTTATAAACAAAAATATACTTAGAAAATAAGTTGAAATTTTTTAGATTGCGGAAGTAAGCCACTTTATAATTTATAACAAAAATACGTCTTCAAAAATAATTCAACAGTAGAAAGCCAATGAAGCGTTCAACGAAACCCCAAAAAAAATTAAAGGAGCATTGTTATCATTCTCCCAAGAAGGCACAGATGTCCTAAACATTTTAAGTTTTCTAATAACACAAATGGACTTTCCCACTCGCTCGAGCCAGTGATAATATTATTTCATCCCCCCTGAATTGAATCGTCTCTCTGTCAACTAGCCAAAGTTTCACCCAGAACATTTTTATTTACTTTATTCCGGCGAGAGAGAAATAAATTTGTCTTCCTTAAATATAAATTTTTCATCTTCATTACTAAGAAAACGAGTTAGGTCATCATTAATAATAAACGTCTTTACCATTTAAGACAAATAAATGCAGTTTAAATTATGAATATTTTTAATTTTTGACAATACAGTTCATTGACTTTGTTCTTATAATATACTAGTTTTGCGTGAGAGGCAAGAGCTTTTATTTAATTCGAAATAAGTATAAAAAATGTATATTTTAATTTTAATAAACAAATATTTTAAATGAGAGAGGGCTGAGATGGCCTAGTAGTTAGAAATCGTAAATCTTAACCGACGATTATGGGTTCAACCTGGGCAAGAACCACTGAATTTTCATGTGCTTAATTTGTGGTTACAATGCTTTTCGTGTTTGGCGGTGGAAGAAAACATCGTAAGGATATTTGCATGTGTCTAATTTCACCGAAATTTTGCCCCATGTATATTTCACCAACCCGCATTGGAGCAGCGAGCGTGGTGGAATAAGCTCCACACCTACTCCTCAAAAAAAAAAAGAGGTGCTGGCCTTAGCTCAGCAGTGGGACATGCACAGGCTGTTACTTTATTTTAAATATTATACGTATTTATTTTTAAATTTCTTACCACGGTGCCTGTTATCTCTTAGCTTAGTGAGCAACAAAGAAATGAAAGTAGGTAGTAATAGACTTTCCATATCCGGTAATGTCCTTTACTACAAGTACTCAGACTTCAGTAGGATTTTATCTTTGAGAACGTACCCTATCCTGCATGTGCATACATTGCGTTACGCTCTACTGAAACTCTAGTACTCGTAATTTTAAAATACAGTTCAAGTTAAATGTACAATACAGAACTTTATATCGTTTAAATTAAGAACTAAAATCCTATAAACGATTTTGTATTGAGCTAGCACTGTCCAGCATATGAGAGAAAAAAGTAAGAATCCACCATGTCTGACCATTTCCGACGGCTATTATTCTGTCTCCCTCTATATCCGTTTCCGCCTGTCGCGAAAACAAAATACTGCAGAGAAAAACGAGAACATTGAACATTTCATGGTACCCACCGATTCATTAAAAACGGCGATCCCATAGCATATTATGTTCCTATAAGTGGCTATTGAATTTGTTCGTATTTATCGTGTCCATTATTTTCGTTGTCTTTGTTTCATTTTAATTATTTCGTTTATACAGAAGAAATTTAAAAAATTGTAAAGGAATTCAGTAACGTCTCTAAAGTTCTCACAGTAATGTTATTATATATTTTTTGGAAGTAATTTTAGGTTATTTCTTGTTTGATATTGGTGATATTCTTTTTAAAAAATATATATTTCTGCATAAAATAAATTTGCTTGAAAGGCCTTCATTGTAATGTCAATTTTGGTGCTATCTGAATTTTACACTAATTTAAAACCTTCGGATTGAAGCAAAAGAAAAAAATAAATAATACTAATTTTTTGTATATTATAGGACCCGTCCACCTAAGATGGCCAGATGGGTAGTAAGTGGTCACCAACGACCATAGAGATTAACACCGTAAGAAATATTAATCATTTATTACATCACCAAAGCTCCATCAACCTTGGTAACTAAGATGTTATATAAGGGACAGGTACACACTGCCTCACTCGCCCTTCTAACCGAAATACAACATTACTAAGTATTACCATTTGGTGGTAGAATTTGTGGTGAGTACCTAATCGGACGTGCTTGCACAAAGCCCTACCATCGAGAAATAATTTATACTCAAATATCAAATAACATAGACTTGACAAACAGACTATTAATACTTACATATCAGCATTATGTTCGTCTTTAATGAATTCCTTTTGTGACATTTGATCCGTCAGTATAGGTCAGAAGTAAAGGCCGATTGAGCTTACCTGGCTTAGTGTCCATCATCTCATGATGACAACTTGAGTCATAATCTCTGATTTGACTTTAGCAAAGGTTGTCAATTTATAGAATTAATTTAACAGTTATAAATATCCTACTTCAATTTGCATCCAAATTAATTACATAATTGAATGATCAAAATCGATGACATATTCGAAAAATACGTTTGAAAAAATCAAGATGACCTCGTGAACGTAGAACGTTAGAACACATCAATCGTAACCAAAGATTGGGGTTCAAACGCGGGAAAGCAGTAAATTATTATGTGTTTAATTTGTATTAATAAATCATGTTGACAGACTGTTATTTTATAGCCCTCCGCGTAATTCGCCGCGACAAGTCGAAAAACCAAAGATTTCATATTAAAAACAGTTTTAGATGCATCGGCTGCTGGACACCGCGGCCAACGATGACCGCTAAGCGATTCCTTGAGAAACTCAGAATTAAGGCGTCCTCACTTTCTTTTTAGTTAATTATAAAAATACTATATGAATTATTTTCTATATGATCTGCACAATTTTAATGTAAAACACGTGATATATACTTAACTATGTGCATCTAATTATATAAATACTAATACAATATGCTAAATTGATGGACTTTTATTAGCACTAACACTTAAGAGTCAAAGCATGAAGTTATAGAGTTTAAGATTAAAGTCTAACAGAAAAGATATTTTGTTAAATCAGCCTTGTGACTTATTTCTTATATTCGTATAAATTAGCAAAAAAGGTCGTATGTAAACTTATGTAGAATGTGTAAATATACTGCTTTTATCTAGAATAGTTAGAAATTTCATACGATAAATTAAATACATAAATCATCGTAACTAAAAAAGGGGCAAATTGTTTCAACAAAGTATGAGTTTTTTTTTAATTTATATCCTCGTGAGCATTCGTAGCAAACATATTTAAGTGTAAAGTTTGATGTTTAGTTTTAAACCGAACTGTGTGGAAACAGTCATATTTTTATTAATTAATTTTGTTTGTCTGTGGTGTTAAAAATCGATAAAGGAAAGTGCAGTTTTTGTTATAAATCAGATATATAAATAGAAGTCAAGAATTTATCTTAAAATATTTAAATTGGATTTATTTTTTTATCTAATCAATAATTTTTCATAATAAAATAATCATCGTAAAAACATTGTTAAGATACTACTCGTAATTATATATTACTCTCCACACGACAATAATAATTAGCGTGGTAGTTATGTAAGAAAATTACGTGTTCAATTCAATACTCAAAACAAATAGTCATAATTTACTGGTGGTAGGGCTTTGTGCAAGCTCGGCTGGGTAGGTACCACCCACTCATCAGATATTCTACCGCAAAACAGCAGTACTTGGTATTGTTGTGTTTCGGTTTGAAAGGTGAGTGAGCCAATGTAATTAGAGACGCAAAGGACATAACATCTTCGTATATTTAACGTTAGCCGTGGAGTACCGGCTTAGAATAGTACTCCCCCAATCTCATGCCGTGGGTGTCGTAAGAGGCGACTGAGGGACGGGGAAAAGGGGGGATGGGCAGCAGCGTCCCCCCCCCCATAAACATCTCACCCCCCTACTGCGCTCGCCAACACGCCTGCCCTGCGCGGCGAGTATGGGCAAACCCTCCTAAATGGCAGATGCGCCCAAAAAAAAAGCCCCCAGTTACCGGCAAGCCCGCTAGGCCCAACCAAGGTAGCAGTCGCGGTATCGGCAGGGCAGGGGATGCTAAGAATCACCGGTTCACGGCTTTCTGCCATGACATACGGTGCCGAAACGTGGACACTAACTGCGGGACTAGTCTACAAATTCAAAGTCGCTCAGCGTGCTATGGAGCGAGCTATGCTCGGAGTATCTTTGAAGGAATCAGAAATGAGGTTATCCGGAAAAGAACCGGAGTCACCGACATAGCTTGCAAAATTAGCAGGCTGAAGTGGCAGTGGGCTGGTCACGTATGTCGTAGGACCGATGGCCGTTGGAGCAGACGAGTCCTAGAGTGGAGACCGCGAATCGGCAAGCGCAGTGTAGGGCGCCCTCCAGCCAGGTGGACCGACGACCTTAAGAAGGTGGCGGGCACCAACTGGATTCGGAAGGTGGAGGACAGGGAGCTTTGGCGCACCTTGGGAGAGGCCTATGTTCAGCAGTGGACAACGATTGGCTGTTGATTGATTTAACGTATCCCTAAGTTGGTGGCGCATTGGCAATGTAAAATTATTGCATTTTTTTAGCCAGGAACCTTCGTGGAGGTACGCATAACAACTCACGAAAGTTTCATCAAAATCGGATGAATTGATTTGGTACCTAAATAAGACAAAAATACAAACAATCCTTTTTTATTTATTACTTTAAGTTATTTTACGATGTAATAGACAATTGATAAAATATATTATAGAATGTCAATCAACAATAGACTAATCAGTCGGACTGTTAAATGAAAGATTATAAGAGACATTTTCTTCACTCCCATCATAGAAATAAGTCAAAGGAACAGAACTCCTTAATTGCCACATAAAACAGTCCTCACCCTTTTAATCATATCGAGAGAGCAATCTTCCGGCCGGGTGGACGTGGATCGTACCCTAATGCTAGTCACTATCATAAAACACCTCTATTACCATGAATTAACGGTGTGATTCGTGTGACAAAAAGTCAATCTGTTATCGGAGAGCAATTTCAAAACTCTGAGAATAACGGTGCTCTATCATATTACAAATTCGTTTTTGATTCGTGAAAATCTAATTCAGAGGTCTTAATCTTTCATGTTTGTGCTTTAATCTTCTCGGTTTCGTTTTCAAGACGTTTAATGAAAACATTTTAATGAAAAACAACTAAAATCAACGTTATTTATATCTTTGACATTTGAAATAACTATCTTATTTTATTAACCCAGTCTTTTTTAGGAATAAAGATCATATTTAAACGCTTCAATGAAAAAAATCCATGTATTCAAACATTGTCTTTCATCATCATAATAAGAAATGTCTTTATTAAATTTAATCATATATACATCGTGGCAACCGAAATTGTCCAAGATTTTGAGGAACAGTTGTTGGAACATGTGAATTTTAAGCGAGAATTGGGTCAAACCTGAGCAAGAATCACTGACATTTCAGGTGCATAAGTTGTTATAAATTTATCTTATATAATATATTAGATAAAGGTGATGAAAAGCTCCTTACCTTCTACCAAAAGAGTAGTTTTAGCGTAGCAGTCGGATAACACACCAATACTGTACTTTAAATGGAGTTACAACTAAGTTACATTTGATAAAGCAAAACAAATACGGGCAGGCAAATATAACACTGGTGGGAAGTGGTCACTACCACACATAGCCATTGGCACCGTAAATGATATTAACCATTGCTTTCATCGCCTATGAGCCACCAATCTTGGGAACTAAGCTGTTGTTGTCCGTTCTGTAGTTACACTGGTTGACTTACGCTTCGTAAATGGAACAAAAATCGACAATACTAACTATTGCTGTTTGATGGAAGAATACGTGATGAATGAGTGTTACCTACGTAGACGGGCTAGCACAATGCTACTACTAAGTAAATATTAAGACGTAATTATGGGTAGCCAAATAACTGGGTCTCATAACAATAACTTTGAACAATATGATAATCATAACAAACTATTAGAAGAAATCAGTTCTTAAATATAACACTGTTTCTATTCCTTTTACTCTTTAAATAAAGGAACAAGATGGAAAATATTAATTGAATAAAAATTCACGCGTAATGAGGACTTAACGTCAGTTTATTATACGCCATAAAGTTGAGTTACCATTTTATCATGCAAGGCTTTACTACAATGTACGTTGAGACATTCATATATTAATAAATATTAATATACCGCATTAAGTTTATGAGGCCTAAGAGGTGGAAACAAACAGGAGGCAAGTGAATATTTATTACCTTACGTGTTTCCGAAGTAAAATGCACGGAATTATTAATAAACAAAGAACAACACCCATGATTTAATAGCATTAACACTTGTTTCTGACAATTCAAATCGTTAACGGATTTTTAATTGAATGTTGTCAAAAACTATTGTAGTAGCAAATTGGTTTTCGTGTTTAAACGTTTGTTAAAATTAATAGGCAATATCGATTTCGCGTAAAATAAAAAAGGTCCATTCTGGTATTTTAAAAACAACTTTCATGTTTATTCTAATAAGGCCATGTCAATTAAAAATATGAATAATTTTATTTTAAAGTATTTATGAGAAAAAAAAAATATCGCGCTTAGTTTCTTCGGGGAGTGCTTTTCATGTCTGACGTAATTATTTTCGAGCCGGAGGAATTTAAACAATAAATAAACGTGTGCAACGGTTCAATGTTTAATAAAGATTTATCCTTTTAAGCGTACCGTCGAACCACACAATTTGCAGACCGTCACTAAGTTCAATCCGTCGTAGTTAGTTGTCACCATTATATCACGACCGTCATAACTACACTAAAATAATTTTTATGAATATTGGCGACGTAACATTAACCATTCATTCATACCAATGCGCCACTAACATTGGGAACTAAGATGTTCTGTCCCTTGTGCCACTTGTTAAACTTAAATAATGCCGCTTCGCAGTAGAATATCTGATGAGACGTTGCTGCCCAAACGGGCCTGCACAAACCCTACCACCATGAGAGTACATATCGAAAAAAAATATTTGAATTTGATAGGCACACTGGGTAGTGTATCTGTACACCAGGGTCTGTACATATATACTGAATTGCTCTAAATTATGTCAAATACAGATCTTACACTGAAATTAAATTATAGTAAAATTAAGTAATAATTAGCTTATAAAAAGATATACTTAATTGGTAACTAAATTTAGTTATACCGATGATACAACCTTTTAAGATGAAAAGGAAATATTGATTTAATAATATTGTATTATTGAAATATTCGATATATATTTTCATCTCACATAACCCGAAAACAAATATTGATAAAAATATAAGACCGGTTTCATTCGATTTGAATAGATTAAGTTTTTATAAAAATAAATGTAACAGTTTTATTTCAAAATAAAAAGTAAGAAGTATTAAAACTTAAAAATATATCAAGGAAGAAAGAAATAATAATAATAATGATTGACAATTCGTCACTCCTTTATCATATTCTAGTTTTCTTACAGATTCATTTTTGAACCCGAAAAATATTTGCTTTCTAAGTACTATGAAATAAAAACAAGTTTCGACATCAGTATTCGTCTCAAAACACTAAATTATCAATGGAAAGTAACTAAAAAACATCAACAGAACTTATAAAGAATAACGATGGTGTCCATAAAGAGAGTAAACGAAATAAAAATAAAAAACTGGGGCGGATTCCAAGTTTATTTTCAAAGGGCCATAATCATTGAGAAGCGAACTTTATTACGCCTCAGGACGAGTCCAAAATGTAAACAACTCGAGTATATTACGCGACATGTATACAAATTATACATAAATTCACATTGTTACAATGTTAAATAATTAATTTAAAGTAATACATCAAGATTAGCTTCATTATATTGTTAGATGAAAATATTTGAATCGTAATCATAGATTTATAGTCAATTAGTTAAGTAATAATCTAAATGTTTTAAAATAATTTTATACAAAAAATGTTATAGTATGTTCGAAGCACCAAACTTCGCGCCAAAAGTATTATTCCTCCTCCTTGTGACGAACGATGACGCATTCGGTCGAAGATTGTTAAGAATATCGTATTATTTTTATTTAATAATGACAAACTAACAGCGTCAATGCCATTTTTTTCATTGCTTGCTACTGTTTCCAAAAAGTAATAATAAGTGTATATTGCATGCATTACTTTAACCATTACTATATTGACTATATATTATTGCAAGATTTGCGGGTTCAGCTCCGTTAATTCACTACTCAAATTCGTTCTTCGCAGCAAGCGCTTCCATCAGGGTCGACTCTCTGCCACTCATTACAATTTGATGGTGAAAAATAATGTTAGAATAACGTACGAGGTATATTTTGTATTACTTTAATTATTACAAAATTATCTTTCAGGCTTTTTTTTATGTTCGTCAAGCTCTTATCTTCATTAGTATTATGAAAGTAATAACATGACTATTATTTCTGTACAGTATTAAGTTTGCAATAACGTTTTTTTATCAGTATATCTATAATATTGTCGTTATTATTAAAATATATTGGTATATGTTATCTATATATTTTTAAGTAGACATATGAGAAAAGTATGAGTATAGAGTAGAAAAACAGCTTTGTATTGCTTCAGCTTTGAATGAAGAGTGTAATTTTAGAGTCAGTGTAATTTTAGACATAAAAGCTAAATGATATCTTAAGATTCAGTAGCTTGCGTTGTGCCCCTGATTTCGGTATTTCGAGAAAATACAATTAAAAAGCATATGACGTCAATATACTAAGCGCAGTCACTAAGTCTAATACATAATAAAAATGTTAATATGTTTGCACATGCAAATTTATATTATTATGCAAAGTAGATAAATGCCAAAAGACATTATCTGTGGGTCAACTCGAAGTTGATCAGAAAATATAGGGTACAATAGGGTATAGAATAGGAAGGCGGACGAGCATATGGGCCACCTGATGGTAAGTGGTCACCAACGCGGTTAGACATTGGCATTGTAAGAAATGTTAACTATCGCTTACATCACCAATGCGCCACCAACCTTGGGAACTGAGATGTTATGTCCCTTGTGCCTGTAATTACACTGGCTCACTCACCCTTCAAACCGGAACACAACAATACGAAGTACTGCTGTTTTGCGGTAGAATATCTGATGAGTGGTACCTACCCAGACGAGCTTGCACAAAGCTCTACCATCAGTAAATTTAAGGAGTTTATTTTAACACCACATATTTAAGGAGTTTATTGCTTTTTGTTTTGTCGCGAGTATAGCATACAAAAACAACATTCAGTAATGTTACTCTTAAAATTATAGCGGTAATAAATGCATCTTCAATAACAAGAAAGCATTAAACAGTACATTTACCATTCAACTGAGTGACGACTAATAGCATGAAGCTGACGAAAAATATGCAGATGTATCTTGTAATTTAACTTTTATTTTTCTTTAAGGCAAATTTGTTCAAAGCGCTGACGTTTTTATGCTAAAATATGGAGATAAAGTCATTAGCAATTTTTACTTTAATGAGAAGATGTCGCTTGGGTTCAAATGACTGCCCTTTGCCCCGGGCTATGGTCAGCGAATTATTATCATACAAATTTCTTCATTTATTGCTTAAGAAACATCTTAATTTAATAAGAATGTAAACATTATTTTACATGAGAATTGAAATATTGAATCAGCGTTATTTAGGGCAAATTGAAGAATAACTGATATTCAAATTGATGTATTTTTTCTAAATTTGTCAGTTATTTTTTCATTATTTGTGTGTTGGTTGGTGGTTATTTGTGTGAAAAATGATTACTAGATAAATTGATTGACTTGATATATTTTTTGTATCTTGTATTTTAAACAAAATTTAATATCAGTCCAATTTTGCAAGACTAATAATTATTTAAATTAAATTATTGCTTATATTTTAAAATATAAACAAAATCACACTGAACCATTTGCGCGAAAATTATAAAAATATCTTTTTGAAATATAACTTAATATTTAAATAAATAAATATGATTTATCAATATATGATTTAAAAAAAACATTGTAATACCTAATAATTTATTTTTATTATAATAATGTTTTTTTTTAAACTGGTGGTTTAACTGGAGATTATATTCTCATGATATATCAATCGAAAGACACATTGTAGACACACAATATAGATATATTTCTATGGAATAAATATATGTGTAAAATATTCTTTTAAAAAATCGGACTTCGAGAAGTCTGAGATAATTTGAAGATTTAGTGAAAAAAAATTGATTCATTACAATAACTTTCCATATAGAGTTGAGAAGTCATATACTAAATAAATAATATTAATAAAGCAATAGCAAGTAATTACAGTTGCCCTAACAAATCTCGGCAAGACCAATACCATATGTGACTAAAAAACGATGAATATCTCATCTGTTAACAAATTTCTCTCACGCGACCGTGGCATTTCATATTATTTTCGTTCCTGTCACTTACGGACGGTATTTTTGGCCGCTCATTGTTATTATAGCATCCTCGACGCATGACGGCGTCCTCTTAATTTCCAGTAATCGAGGTACTCTTTAGCGATAGCCTGCATCTGAACAAACATTGAATGTAATGGTATTTAGGGCGAATATAAAACGGCGACGTAGAATATTATACGATAATACAGAAGCTTTTGTATTATTATTTTGTTCAGTAATAGAACAAGACTTGATTCATTGACATTTAACTTCGACCTTTTAAACACCATCAGCTATGCCTTATTATTTGATATATCTTTATACCAATAATATATAACCACACACACACACACACACACACACACATCCACACACACATACAGGACTAACAAAATTCCCAATCACGGAAGTATCACAGTCAACTTTCTAACTTTTAAATTATTTTAACTTAAGCCGTTATATTTTAATAGGATCTTAGAATATGCAGTCCTATGGGATAGCTACTAAGCCAACGACGCTGGTGACATATCATCTTATAAGTCGTATATATAAAAATCAACTATTGTTAATAAATAAAAATGATAAATATAATAATCGAATATTTAAATAACTGGCTATTAAAGAAATGAAGTAAGTTTGTAAGGAGCCTAAAAATCGGTAGCCAGTAATCACATCGATATATCAGAGAGCTGAGCCGTCTGAAGCAATCATCAACTTTAGAAAGGAAATGAGTAACAAATGTGAAAATTATCCGTATCATACTTAAATTATAGCAAAATTTATTAGGAGTCTTAACGTAGTAGAAATATTTATTGAACAAGCAAACTGCAAATTATACAGGTTTATTTAGCAAATGAAAACTCGAGTATTTGTTTGAACTATTTTAAATGTAAACAAGGCAGTAAGACTGCCTTATATTTTACAGTTGTTTATTATACGATACGAAATTTCAAGACATAATTACTCGAAAAGTTTCAAACCATTCTTTTGTTTTTAATAATAATAATAATAATTTATTTGCAGGAAACATAGTTTTACAGATGTTATGATTTCTTTATAAGTATCTAATACATTTCGCCCACGATAGGCACCGTAAATATTTTTGTTAACAAGTAATTAGTATAAAATACAAATCACACCAATTATACATTAAAATAATTATATTAATATATGCATAAAATGATAGGTATATAAAATAAAAATTGGTTTAAAATTAACAATAATTAATTAAATTAAATGTTTTACTTAAGTTTATACATTTAAGTGCATAGTTAAATAATAAATAATTAAATATACATTTACTTTATTTAAAATAGGTAGACATTTTTAACCGTCAAATCGTCATGTAAATATCGTTATATAAATTTTATGAATTTCTAAATTAACAAAGTTATAAAAATTCTTGGAATCAGCTTGTACTAACATTATAGTTGTAGCATAGACGTAAACTTTAACCTTAACATACACTTCAGCTGAACACATTTGATAGCAATGTAAGAAAGCAAACTTGTTTAAAATCGTTTAGAGCAAATCCCTTTTCACTCGCGCTTCAAGTAGCATGCTCGAAAATCAAACAAATGTCGACATATTTGAAATGAACATTCTTTTTATTTATAATGATTATAGACACATGCTATTACTGATATTTGCGCAATTATATAATGTTTTCGTATTTATAATGAGCATGGTTATTATATTTAAATGATCATATATTGAGCCAAGGTAGCCCAGTGGATAGAACGCGTGAATCTTAACAAATGATCGTTGGTTCAAATCCTACTTAATTTGTGTTTATAATTCATCTCGCGCTCGCCGGTATGGGAAAAGATCTTGAGGAAACCTACAAGTGTTTAATTTCACTGAAATCCCTACACATTTGTTTCCACGAATTCACAATAAGGCAGCGTGGTGAAATAAACTCCAAACCTTCTCCTCAAAGGGAGAGGAGGCCTTAAGCCAGCCGGCACGGTAGTATGCGCTAGCGATCCCGTGACGTCCCCCGACAAGTCGGAGTGGGTACCGCTAGTTTTTTAGTGGGTATTCCGGCACCTTCAGCGCTAGCAAGTCCCACATACCCCCCACATCATGTGGGGGAAACACATAAATGTGTTTTTGCAGCGAGAAAAAAAGGCCTTGATCTATATAGTATTTATAAGGGCCTCAATGTAAATATTTGTATCTAATTACAATACTAGTGTAAAGCTACTATAAAATTCAAGTACAGATAGGTACGTTTAGTAGCTGTTTTTTTATAATAATATTGGTGGAATGTACTAAACTTTATCGTATCTTATCTTCGGCTATTCCTAGAATGTTGATAGTAATACAATAATGACACCATACATTACAAAAAAAAACAGTGTTTTAATCTAATCGTAACAATTCCATTTATGACTCATTTATTTTTTAACCGAAAGCCAACAGGGCTACCAATTCTCTTGTTTATTTTTTATTATTTATATTTAAAAACAAAAGCAAAAAACTCTTTAAAATACATATTATATATAATAGTATAACGCAATAGAAATCAGCTCATCTGGATACGTAGTTATTAAACAGCTTAACAGCAATACTTAGTATTGTTGCGTTCCAAGTGAGTGAACCAGTGTGACAAATGACACAAGGGACATAACATCTTAGTTCCCAAGGCAGGTGGCGATATTGACGATGTAAGGAACGTTTAATATTTCTTAATTAATATCTATTTACGGTGGTGACCCAGTGGCCCGTCCGCCAACTTATAATATAAAAAGAAATCGCTTAAGAGTATAAGGTTTCTTGGGTCTTGTCTAAAAAAAGTATTTTTAGTCATTGAATTTTAATTTAATGTGTATTATTTTAAATATTATATAATATATGTATTGCATTGCCTCGTTGATCCAGTGGTTATATGTTCACGGTTATATTATGTTCCTGGGTTCAATTCCCAGGTCGGGCCAATAAAAAGTTATTGGGATTTTCTGTCAGAAAATTCTCAGTACAGGCCGAAGTTGGAAGTGTGTACACTCCCGTGCCGCGGAAAGCACCTCTCTCTTTCCGGTAGTGTCGGATTGTCGTCTAATTGGATTATAGGAGACCTGTGTTTGCGCACACACTTGTGAACTCCTCCTCCGCAGTTATCTCCTGCACAGTTGGCTAATCTCTCTTGAGATTGACCACCGTGGCTGAAATCGGTCTGGAGAACATTATTATTATGATTAATATATGTGTATTTTCATATTATATATTAAGCATATTTCTAGTATTTATTTGCTTTAAATAATATAAAATGTGAATGCTATGTGTTGTAACATCAAATCCACAAATACGTGAACAAGACGATAATAACTTCTTATAAATTTTACATAACCCTGGAATAACAGAAACTGTTCTCTTATCCAGGAATGAGCGTAGTCTAGCACTTTCCTTAATGACTGACTTCATTAAATACCCAAAAAGGTCCACTTAACTTTACTGCCATACAATCTATTAACAACAAAATATTTAAATTGTTCCAACATTAGTATTTTTATGTCGATTTGCTTATATTATATTAAATTTTAACGAATGATGGCTCAAATAAATAGTGCTATTTCTTTTTAATATGTGGAGTTGAAGGGATTAGCAAGTGATGCCTGACCGGAATCAGACACGGCAGTTAAATTTAAAGAAGATCAGCCAAATATTAGTAGACAAGAATACGAAATCACAGGTACGATTTATAGAGGTTTAGTGAATAGTCCCTCAATCTCATATCGATGGAACAACAATCTAACACGATACGAGATTTGACGAGCCGGTTGGCGTGGTTCGTAGATACTTGCCTTTCACGCCGAAGGTTGTGGATTCGATTCCCACCCAGGACAGACATTTGTGTACATGAACATGTCTGTTTGTCCTGAGTCTGGGTGTATTTATCTATATAAGTATGTATTTACAAAAGAAAAGTAGTATATGTAGTATATCAGTTGTCTGGTTTCCATAGCACAAACTTTGTACAAGCTTAATTTGGGATCAGATGGCTGTGTGTGAAAAATGTCCCAAGATATTATAAAAAAAAAGATAGATCAGTTTACGTGCTTTCCAAGGTATGGATGTGTAAGCCCTGCCAAACTTATAAATGCTGAGCTACTACTGAGAAGTTTTTTACTAAAAAACCCAATAGATAGTTTGACCGGACCCAGGGCTTGTATACCGGATCTGTATCCACATGAACTAGTTACCAGATCGAGGCAGTCAAATTTATTAACAAAATTTTAAGTCATGTTCAAGCTATTTACATTATCAACGACGCAATTACTTTTTTATTAATATATATATGATACGTGGTTTAAAAGAAGTACTTAAATGAGAGATCAAATTTCTCTTTTGCTTGTTTGCCTTATTGCCATCTTAGTTGTGACGATTTGCAGACGCAAATGAGGTGATGAGAAGAAACTAATATGCTGTCACTATTTATGAGAGTTCCCACTTGCTATTTTATGTCATACAACTAGGTTGGGTTCTAATTTTCTTTTCAAATGTTAATAACTTCGCAATTAATGAAAACCAAGCTACTTTTTTATTTGCAGTGAAAAACGAGATTCTTTTTGTTTAATATACATATTAAGAATCCCATAACATTTATAAGTATCTATTCAAATACTAAAGAAGTAGAGACCGTATGTCTTTGAATAAATATAGAATAAAAAAGATTTTGGCCGATAAAGAAAAATAACAGAATACGAAAATGTATTTTTTTATTTATCGTAATAAAACCAACTTTCACGCATACAAAGTTACGGGTACCAGATATTAAATAAAAAAAACTCCAATGTGTATTAATTACATTTCAAACATTAGAAGACATTATTTCCTGTACGTTTGTTATTTTTCCGTATTTTTTTAACTTGCATTTATAAAAAGAAGACCAGCGAGAAACATGGTACAAGCTTTCTTTTAATTTTGCTTAAGTTAATAAGACTACCCATCCAATACCAATTAAGATGACTTCTAAACACTATTTCTAAGTTAACTTACTCATACGATGATGCATCTACACGTAGCTAGTCCAAATATATATTACAAGGACAAGAGATTCACACTTGTCACGACAATAGTCTTACCTACTTTAAGAATTAAATTTAATAGCGCATCTTTACTTATATTATAATATAATATACTAAAACCTTTTCCAAATACAAGTTTGATGTATATTAATTTCGTAGTTTTTTTTTTTCAGTTAGGCATTTAAAAAAAATGTCTCTTCGATTTTTAGATGAAACGAAATATAAACGTAGTTCTTTTTTTAATATTATTTATTAAACAATTTCAAAACATCGTCTTGATATCGTAATACGCTTCAAAGAACATCAAACGCCTTAATATGTACGTTTTCAATTACACCAATGCTTTTATCGTTCTGAAAGTATATGTTTTTACACATAAATAACTTTTGCGCAGTAAAGCGTCCGAGTTCAAATTCAACGGTAGCAAAGGCAAAATTTTATGTCAAAATGTTTCAAAAGTATGTATAAACCCATACAGGAACTTTTATGCGAAATTTAATGTTGCATGGTTAACAGAACTCGATTCTAGAGCGGACGATGTCTGTTATTATAATGTGGGATTCGTAGAATTATGATTTATATGTTGTAAATAACGCTTATTTATTATTTAATTAAAAAGTATTATAGGTAGGTGGGCGGGTATGCGGGGGCACCTTTATTATGTAAGAGGGGGCAAACGAGCTGGAGGCTCTTCTGATGAAAGTGACTACCACCGCCCATGGACACATGCAATATTCGAGGGCTTGCAGGTGCATTGCCGACCTTTTAACCTGCTGGCTAGGGGTCACCAATAGACATTAGCGATGTAAGAAATATTAACTATTCCTTACATTTACATACAATACTAAAAATAATGCTGCTGAGTGGTAGAATGACGAGTTGGTGGTACCTACCAGACAGGTGACCTTGGTCCAGCTAAGGGAGAAACTGTTTTTGTATAATAAAAAATGGTGTGAGTGTCAAGGACTCACGAGAATTGATGTGTAAATAACAAATCCTTCGCTGACCTCATCTGACTCTCGAAATTTTAGTTAGACATCAAAAACAATTTGACTTTTTTTTTATATACGCCAGAAATCCGCATATAAAAAAAAAACGCCGGGATGGCAAATGACTCTACTCCACCTGATGGTAAGTGGCAGTAGAGTCCAAACGCGACGACGGCCAGTACAGTCGGGAAGAATGTTCTGTACTAGCCGTCCCCGCCTTGCCGGCCCGCAAGATGCCTCTTCACGCCTCGTTTGAAGGAACCCGTGAGGAGGTAAGAAATTCCATTTTTTGGTAGTGTGACAAAGAAAAGAGTTGCCAAATTTCTTTGTGCGCGATGGAATTGATGTCACAGTTAGGCGGTGACATCGAGAACCAGCTCGCGTGGACTTAAGAAGGAAGGGGGAAGCAGGAATTAGAGAGAATAATTCATCAGAGCACTCGCCGTGATACAGTCGATAGAAAACGCTCAGTGCTGCTATCTCGCGACGCAATTGTAAAGGTTCAAGGGTGTTTGTGGACTTTAAGTCGCCAATAATGCGTACTGCACGTCGCTGCAACCGGTCCAAGGCCTCCAGTAGGTAATTAGCGGAGCCATTCCAAAGGTGCGAGCAATATTCAACGCAAGACCGTACCTGTGTTTTGTATAACAGGCACAGTTGTTGTGGCGTGAAAAAACGCCGCACCTTGTTCAGAACTCCGAGTTTCCGAGAAGCTGTTTTTATAATAGCCTCGATGTAATCCCTTGGACTAAGGTCGCAGCGAACATCCACCCCCAGCATGGCGATTTTGCTTTGTATCATCAGCGGTGTGCCACAGAGGGAGGGAAGAGGGGAAAATGGTAACTTTTTCGCTGTGAGAGCGCATACCTGTGTTTTCTTGGCATTAAACTCAACAAGATTATCAGAACCCCATTTGGAGATGAGCTCTAACGTCCTATCGAGTTCAATGACGAGATTCTCCCGCTAAATATCCGTAGACGTATATAATAGTAAATCATCGGGTATGCGGGGGCACCTTTATTATGTAAGAGGGGGCAAACGAGCAGGAGGCTCCCCTGATGGAAAGTGACTACAACCGCCCATGTATTATAATTATGTATATATATATATATATTCCTAGAGAATTTGCAAGAAAATGAGATATATCCAACATTTATCTCTACCCTCCAATTATTTGTCAAAGCTTGACAAGTGTCAGGTAGAAGAAAGAAGCTACGTTAGAGGGATCACGACATCCTCAGACTCACTTTATACTCAAATAGTTGTTTTTGCAATATTCATGTTCCTTTTTATTTTATCATTAATTATATTAGTTTCGTAGTTCGTAATAAGTGCCTAGTTCTAATTAGTTAAACATTTGTGTTGGTTAGATGTGTCCATATTGGTTATAGTAATATTAGAAATAGCATTCCTTTAGGATTTATTGCGATATTATATTAATTAATTAATGTTTAGTGTTAATGTTCAATAATGGTGATTTTATTATTTTGAATTATAAGAGGGATAGTATTGAGCGTTGTTTATTTTTTATTTTTTTCTACTTCCGAGTTTTAATAATATATATATATATATATGAAACATTATTTTCACTATTTCCAACTGAGTAAGAATAATAATAATGAAATTTTCCTGGATTTTTTTTGTTCCTCTTACAAACATTAATGGAACGGAATGAGGAACAATGAGAAATCCGATATAAGTGGACCAGCGTATGTTATTTTAGACATCTCTCTATTTGTCTTGGTTCGCTTCGTTCGCGAATCGTGTGATATTCCTTGATTTTGTAGAAAAAATATATTGGACCTGAACTGAACTACGCAAACATTGTCCGATATTTTCTTTTTGTCTTTCGAATTCATGGCTTTTTTTTATTATTTCCGTAAATTCAAGTGCATAGTATAAAAATATTATAAGTTTTAATAAGCATACGATTGGAGAAATAAGCATGCTTGTTAGTTGAAATTAAATCGACTCGAAGTTACATATGTATATTGAATTGTAATAAACATAAAATCACATCAAATTGTGTTATGTGACTTTCACTAGGAAAATAAAAGTTTATTATCTTATTTTATACCTACAGCATAAGTCAATCTATATTATTACCAGAAATTGTTTATAAAATTGAATCTATTGTAGAGCACTTGATTAAAATTTAATTGTACATTCTTGTAGAGTCGAGATGGCCCAGTGGTAAGAACGCGTCAATCTTAACCGATGATCGTGGGTTCAAACCCGGGCGAGCACCACTGAATTTTCATGTGCTTAATTTGTGATTATAATTTATCTCGTGCTTTACGGTGTAGGAAAACATCGTAAGGAAACCTGCATGTGTCTAATTTCACTGAAATTCTGCCACATGTGTATTCCACCAACCCGCATTGGAGCAGCGTGGTGGAATAAGCTCCAAACCTTCTGCTAAAAAAGGGAGAGGAGGCCTTTAGCCCAGCAGTGGGACATTCACAGGCTGTTACGGTACGGTACGGGGGTATATTCTTAACCAACTAGTTCTCTTTAGTTGTAAAAGTATTATCGTTAAATAAAATCCAACATATGTTGGATGAATGCATGGAAATATTTATAATAATAATTTTTTTTTTAATAAAATGTTTTCTGATGAAATTTGATAATTACAACGCCCATGGACTTTCCAATGCGCCACCAGCCTTGGGAAATACGATGTGATGTAGTTATATGTGATTGTAGTTACCTTGTGACTGTAGTTATACTGTCTCACCCTTAAAACCGGAACACAACAATACTAAGTATTGCCGTTTGGCGGTAGAATACGTGATAATGGGTGTTAACCCGGACAGACTTGCAGATAGCCCTACCACAAAATAAAAGGCAACCTTATTAAGAAACTACTCTTTTTGTCTTTTACTTAGGGTTATGATAGAACATTATAGCTTTAAGATTATAGTGCATTATAACATTATTAAAACGGATGTATGAAATTTCATAACATATAATTTAATATCCGGCTTGCAACAAAAGGATTTAATACCCCAGTTAATATCTGAAATTACTCATAACAGTTACATCGTTATACCATACCGAGCGAATCATCCCCTATAAATTTTAATTAACGCGTTTGATACTCCCGACCCACTGCCATGTGTTCTAACAAATAATTAAAATTGAGAATTACTGACATAAATCATATAAAAAAAATATGTTTATTTTAATGAGGCTTAATATTAGTCTCCAAATAAATTGCATTATTATTATGAACATGATTGCTTGATGGAGAAAGGATTAAAAAATATATAAAACTAAACTTTATATACTTTGCGAGAATAAGTATAGCTGACTAGTTAAGAATTATGTATTTTTATAAAAAATATGTAAAGTATAATTGTTTCAATTATACACTTAATAGTATGCTAATAACGTGTATATGCAAAAGCACTTCAAAATACTGTCTTAATTAAAATTTAATAACTTCATTATTACTAAGACAACACGTCTCCTAATGATTAGGTACTGTACACGTTTGTCTTTTAAGTGTTTTTCGTGTTTATTCCACTACATTGCTCCAATGTATTGGTGGATATACATACAAGCTTCCTAACGATATTTTTCTTCGCCCCCAAACATGACCTGTAAAATTAAATCAAGCACACGAAAACGCAGTACCTACCAGACTTGAACGTCCTAATTACAGGGCCTCTGCTATTGAAAATAAAATTGGTATAATTATTTTATGTAGAATTAAAATACATGTATTTAGAATAAGCAAATATAAAGAAAATTTCAAAAGTTGCAACGCAATAAGACTTCCACCTGTTTCCTTTAAACGATCAAGTATTTCCGTCGACATACACCAATGCATGCAAAGGTGTTTAGGCACTATAATTTTTTATCGAAATACCAAGTGCTGATTCGAGTCCTGATTTGTTATTTCATTCAATTAAAATTAAATTTGCTTATTATGCTAACACTGCGCTCACAAGAGACTTTTAAATTGATTCCGTAAGTTTTGCATTGTTTCAAGTATATGTCACCCAGGATGAAGAATGCTCATAGCACACTAATTGATGGCCAAATAAATATGGCTGACATAAAAGTATGCAAATCTCACTTTCTAGACCATTCATGGTATCAGACCTGCAAAAAACCCTCTGATGTGATCTTAAGCCGTCGCTGCGTAACAAAAAGATAAGAATAAACGAACACTTACATTTTACAAATTTAGAACAATTAAAAATACATCTTAATTTTAAAAGAATATTACAGTAACATAGCATTATTATCACGAATATTATACAACATATAACGTATTATTTATATATATAATAGTATTTACAACAAATAACATAGTTAGTTTCAAATTTATCATATTTAAAGATATTGATCATAAAGCACTAATTCTTCGATTCGGTTCAAAACTTATGAGCAACCCTTTTGATCTCTTCGTTGTTTCATCTCTGCACTAGTTAGTCACAGGAGTTATTTCCCTGGAGCTTTAACAAGGAAATTATGGTCCATTTTGTATAACTTTAAGGGCCCACCTACGGGAATGATGAATCAAATTGTGGACCACCCGTACACTTAAATTGTTCATGAACAAGTTACGATGGCCTATTATATATATATATATATATATATATATATATATACAACTTCTTTCAAATACACATCTAAAACCAACCTTGGACATAATTCTGTTATACCTAGAATATTTAGATAATACAATGAACTCGCAAAAAGCAAGAACTTGGATATTGCCGTTCCTTTATTCATACATTCTATTTGTATTTTTAGTATTCTTTTTTTAGTATCTTTTCTATTTTTTTTGTATTACTTTTATTCTTAGAAATGCGCATAAGTATTTAAATTATGAAAGCATCTTGTCCAAAGTTTCTTTAAATGGAAAAGTTTAATTAATATTAATATAATATTCTTCTGCTTCTTTTAACTTTTAAACACATTATCAGTGATGTATATAACTAAAAAAAAAATATTATAATATTTTGCATACATAAATGAGTCAAGAAAACCGCTGCGTGCCGAACGCATTTCATGTGAAAAACTTTAAGAAAATGTTGTGACTGATATCTTATTAATTCTTCTAATAAAATATTATTATTTTTGTTTCTGAGATTAACTTCTTGATTTATAAATGTAATAATTCTTTATTACCGAAAGTCACGCTCATATAAAACTATAAAAGTGTAATGAATTTATAACCACTGAAATTATTCTACAAAACACCTTCGTTTTATAATCTTAACGTTTTTATTTATTTACCAATTACGCCTTTTATCGGTGATAAGTAATATTTTTTCGGAACGTGTTCCTTTTTCCTTTTAATAAGCACAAATTAAACCTTGCCAGTCTACAGTATGTGCCTTGTATGCTTTATGTATAAGAAACATACTCTTGTCTTATGAATACTTATGAACCACTTTACTTCTGACAGATTTATTAGAACAATTTGTACATTAACCGCCGCTATAGCCTGATCTGATTTACCCCGTGTAACACGAGACACGTGACTGCGACATGGTAACAATGCAAAAATCACATCCACCATTAAACAAAACACGATAATACGTATTGCATTACGGTTACTACATTATAAGTTATAGAGTATTAAATTGTTTATAAGTTTTTTTCACATAAGACTTTACGTCTCGGAAGTAACAGGAAGCTCGTGACGTAACTAATATCGGGTTGGAAAGCAAGCTTGGAAGTTTTGATGTGGCGTATTAGCTTGCAAATACAGAGCCCATACAAAACACTTATTGATCGAATGTTATACTGCAAGTTGCAAACTGGAATTTATGGGTGTGCAGTAAGTAAGAGCTCTTTGAAAGCGGTTACTCTGCGTTGTTTATTGCCTGGCTTCGTCTCAGTAACGTCTTGCTTATGAATATTGATAACAGACTTGCCTTTTCGAACTTTTTAAAACAAAGCGCTGTTAATAACCAACTGAGAGTTTCACCGTTTCATAGTTCAGTTGCTTTAAGAGTTTCTGCTGTTAGTAATTTAGAATGTTAACTTAATGTTCAAACTTGTATAGCGCTTTACATTGGAGTTTACAAAAGTTTTACTGTATATGCGAAAAATATCGAATATTACTTTCCAATAGTCATGAACAAACAATTTTTAATTGTCTTGGTCTTCAGTGTTTTAATAAAAATTTTTTAATTAAAATCATTGAAGTTGAGCAATATTATACATGTAAAGTAAATATAAGAAATCCTTTATGAAGTTGTGGTATTTATAACACAGCAACAATTTTCGTAAATATTTCCGAGATACTTATCATTTTATAAGACTTGAAATGATGTAAGACATGTTAATGATTCCGAAGTTCAAAATCCGAACTAAAAAAATATCTTATTCTTAAATATAATATAATCTTATTCTTATACATTCTTACATTAAGGTACCTATAATTATTTAAATTATACCTAACGTGATATATATAGCCTTTAATATAAAAGTATATATATTTTGATCAAGACATTTTTTATATTTTTATTACTGACAACAAACGACACGATTACAAATGTAATTAAATATTTTTTGTACGACAAGCGTATCACATTCAATATTACCCAGCTCGACATAAGCGCTTGTGTTATCATTCTCGTTGATACGATTAAATTTATCTATTGATCGTGTCATAATATATTCCGTTACAAGCGCCCTTGTTAAACTTAGTAGATATCTGACTCGCTCTTGATGTATCCCATAGCTATTTCATTTGATCCTCTTGGTTTCATCAAATATTTAGGCCGCTTAAACTCGAGTGAGACGTTGCGATAGAAGTTAGCTGCATTGACTTTCAAACGTGACGTGATCTTGTTTGCTCCGTTTTATTTATTTATGTTCATTTTATTGCCCCAGCGGTAGGTGCTCGATTGAATTATTTTTTAAAGGAACACTCTAAAATTCGAGGCATTGAGAGCTTCAAATGAATAATCTCTTTGGATTTCACTTAAAGTAATTGTTTAACAGTCGACGGAGAGATTTGATATAAATAAAATATAAAGTACAGATTAAACTGTAACATTACTTGAAGCATCTTTAATTAAACGAAGAAATGCATCTGTATTCAAAATCCTTTTGTGTAATTAATTGTATTATATGATAATATTTTTAAATGAGCAAGTCCATTCTACAAAATCTTAAGGTACTGTAAGAATTTAGCTCACAGGTGATACTAATAAAAACAAATATAATTGTGTCGGTTTTTTTCTATATAATTTAGATATATTTTGTTTTATAATTATTAACAAAATTAAAAGATTATAAAGTCAAACTCAAAATGCTCCATCCATATACTATTCTGACCAAAATTTCATCTTCATTTTCTATAGACTTGCTTGTATTAAAATTCCATCATATAGGTACAGTGCAAAGACAAAATGCGACAAAACATTTCAAAATTTCCATGCATAAATCAAGATGGCCGTCCCTAAGCTCGTCAAACACAAATCTTAAAGGTCGGAGTGGACATGTGCAAATTTTCCGGCTATTGTCGACTCGAGTCAACAATGACGCTATTATCTCATTGGTACATTTGCATAGTATGTTTCACGTGAGACCCAATTTAAACCTCGTTATGGTCCCAATGTTTTAAAACAAATAGGGCTCAATCCTCCCCGCGGCGTATTCAACCTGTTTCAATCTCGTCAATTTTACTCGAAGTTGTTTAAACACGGTCAGCCTGTAAACTTTTTATGAACTCTAATCAACTTGAGGTGTGCTTCAAATAATAAGTTCATCAATCGAATGCTTTCAAAATAAATACAGAACGAAATTTTTCCTCGATAAAATACTAAAATAAGTTGTTAAAATTTACGCTTAGAGTAATATCAAATTATTGTATCATTACAGCATACAGTCTGTTTTTGATTAACTCAAGTGAAATTATTTCACAATTATAAAATTTAGGTTATTTCTGAATAGGGGTTACGATTAATTGGACGAGAAGAGCACCTTATCCTGCTCGGTTTAAAACAAGCACATTTCCGCTTAAAACTTTAAACATGTGCATAACCGTTTTCATTTACGTAAAACGTGAACAAAAAATTTTTTACGTAAAGTAGGTCAGTGATATCTTTACTATTTCGAACGGACGCTTTTTGCAATTTCGTACAACCGAATAGTACCTCTAAAAGTTAATAAAAGGTGCAGTACTATTCACTTGCCTCATTAAAAATATCACACTGGGAATAAAAATAAGGCTGGCCGGTATAAATAACTACGACCTCCATATAAATCTTGGTTAGCAGGTTTAGGGTTGTCAAAAATATTTGCTCACTCGACTGTCAAACAAAAATTTCCATATCTCATTTTGTTTGGCGACTGCCATTAATATATTCGGTGTTGGAATTTAAATACATATTTTTGAAAGCGAATTAATATTACGATTGTAACACGTGCGGGTTAATGTGTGTGAAGGCACGAACTGATATGCGGTGACACAATTTTATTACGAGCAAATTGAGTAAAATATAATTCGTTCTGATTACGGGAAGCGCGTGGCCAGCCCTGACCGGCAGCGGCTACCCGCAATGAATACTCGAGTTCTGCCTCAACTGTAGGGTGAAAATGTACTGCAATATGGGAATAAAATCCAGGATTTAATCTTCGCACAAGTCGCCGTTTAATCTTGCAGTAGATATGGCAGGGGTAAATAATAAATGTGTAATACGCAATCAGGTTAAATTGCATTGTAGGGGGACTAGGCTGCATTTGATAATAATGAAGGTACTGGTCTAAGCCTTATTATCGTCATTTGTAACCCGTTCCTCGCCTTGCATAAATAAGACATTATGGGGTACAGAGATTCACAGCTTATATACATTATAAACGGTACTAATATCTGCATAATGGGACTAAATAACCGTTATTGTTAGTATTCGGTAAATACTTGTAAATAATGTATGTATGTATTTAGGAAGCCGATCGTCAACGGAAATTTCTATTACTTAACCTGTGTGAGGATTTTCATCATATTAATTTAACCAAATGGTTTGTGTTGATGGTGGATATTTATGCAACGCCTCCCTGTACAATCCATCATATTATTATTTAGTTATTACGTATATATGTAATATCATACAGGATTGTATTCTGTTATCGTTTGATAACAGAGTTAGCCAGTGCAATTTGATAGTTTCTTTTCATATAAAAATTTAAAAAGTAAAATACTGTATTCAAAGGACAAATTATATTATAAATAAAATTGATATAATCATGTCTTATTATGAACGTAAGATGCGATTTCTGTTTTTTTGATTCCTACGTCGGATTTTCAGTGCGCTTCATTAGAAAGTAAAGCTTATTTAGACAAGTTAATAAGTATTCCTAAGTCGTCTTTATGTCGAGGGAAGTCTTAAGCAAACCTATTAGACAGTAAGCTAACAAAAAACGGGATCGGAAAAGAAATAATTGCAACGAACTCTTGGTTCGAAATGTATAAAAGACTCGATATAAAAGGAAATAAAAACGTTTGCCCTTTGTAAGATCATAGACTTGATTTTTCTTAGTTTGTGAATTTTCTTGGTATGTAAGTGAGACTTGTTGAGCTCTATTTTGTATATATATATATATATATATATATATTTATATATTTTTATATATGTATATATTATAATAACCGTTACTGATAGCGAAGTTTCTTAACCATACTATAAAATATATCAGGAATAACATGACAAGCATATTTACTACCAAAAGTATGTCGTCACTTTTGTAGCTGCAAGAGATATGAAGTAAGCGGTTTATCAAGACACTAACTAGAATGATTGGAGACTATCTCATTTGTCTTTTATTCAATAGCTGTGAAGTATGTGTGTGTAAACTGTATAACTAGTAGCTAGTAGTAGCTTATGAGGTGGAGACCCTGAGAGCATAGATTCAAACTGGGTCGGGGCAAAAAAATTATTGCATTATTTTGTCAATAAGTCGTCAGTAGCAGCCTGAAGCTTAGAAATTGGCAGTATTGACATTTCTATGCCTTCGACAGCACATAAAAGCGTCGGAACTATCTGCGGTCGTGTCGGATTGCCGTCCCAGCGGATTATTAGAGTGACGGAATCGATACACATCATCAACGATTGAATTATAGTCTGGAGTTTATCAATAAGTAAACCTCATCACATTAATGTATATACAAGAATTGTCTTTATAAAAATAATTGATGAAGGCATGAAAAATATCCTATGAATGCATAATGCATTCATACTCAGAGTGAAGACAACTCATAACATTGGTGCAAGGAACAGACACAAACTTATTACTACTTTTTTACTCAACTGTATCCAGGCACCACCCAATCTTAGTTCCCAGCGTTTGATTGCAAAATATTATACAGGTAGTGATAGCACAGAAATGAAAGTATCGCCCCCCGGTTGCTGATTTATTAGATATATTGAAAATTGAAAACAATTTAAAAAAAGAAATCTTACTGAGGTCTTCGAGCTTCTTTATTAAATAAAGGAATGGAGAAATGTCTGCCAATACAAAATATGCATCATAAGGCAATGTTAGATTTAACATTAAATAAAGTTAACAAATCATCGACACATCTTATCTCAAAGCCATTCATAATACTAACACGACAAAAGATGTTAAGCCACCAATATATGCACCCACGATATTCTAAAACAATACTCTATTTACCACCTACTGTTCGACACTGGTGTTGTTTTAAGGCATTGTTATTCTTGTCAATGGTAATAAGGTAACGGTAGATTTATTATAACGATATATGTATTTATCGTCTGATGTTATTTGTACATTATTATTTTTAAGGTAAATCATGTAATGTGTGTAGAACGATGGTGGTTACCCAGTGGTTAGAATATCTTAATCTTTATGAAAAATTGCGGGCTTATATCATGGTAATTTTCATGACATTAATTTGTGTTTATAATTAATTCATCCCATGCTCGATTGCAAAGGGATACATCGTGGATCTGCATTATATGCCTTATGAAAATCTGACACATGCGCTTGGAAGGAGCGTCGTAGAATAAGCTCCCAACGTCTCCTCAAAAGGAGAAGAGGTCAGGCCTCCTTACTTGACCCAGCAATGAAACATTTATGGGCTGTTACTTTTTTATTTTTTATTTTCATATAATGTGCGTTTTGACATAGCATGTATATCATCTTCGATATGTATAATCATATGTAACAGTACAGTAACAGTAACAGCCTGTTAATGTCCCACTGCTGGGCTAAGGCCTCCTCTCCCTTTTGAGGAGAAGGTTTTGGAGCTTATTCCACCACGCTGCTCCAATGCGGGTTGGTAGAATACACATGTGGCAGAATTTCAATGAAATTAGACACATGCAGGTTTATAGGCGATGTATATAGGCGATAATTTTTTCTGTTATCTAGGTAATTTTATTGATTCAGAATATTCAACAATATTAACTTTTATCTTTGATCAGTCATTCTTTTACTTTCATTGCTTCCTTATATGAGATCATAAATGAGACTAAACTTAATGTACAATTACTCGAATTTAAGCTATTCGAATTTAGAAGTTTGGTACATAAAATGATATACCTAATATTAAAACATTGTTAGCGATTGACTTGTGATGTTGTGTCGTGTGAATTGCATCTTTAAAGCGTATTATAATAAAAAGCTTGTAACTTGAAGGTCACACTTTCCTGCTGATCTTCCTTTAATTTAAATATTTCACTTAAAATTAATATTTAATTCGAATTAAGATATTAAATAGATACTGGCTTAAATGTTAAATCTATTGTTACTATATATCGGAGCAAATTGAAATAATCACATCCCATGTAAATTGAGTACATTTTGAATATTTTATTTTTTAAAACAAAGTAATTCTTCGTGTCGAATTGCTTAAAGGCATTGTGTTAGATAATTAAAGGTATAAAACGTAAAGAGATATATCTAACGTCGACAGATAAGCCGATCGTGTGCGGTACAAGCTTTTAAAAGCGCAGTTCACATTAAAAAACAACACCAAAATTAAGGATCACATTACAAAAATCCATTAGAGCAACCAATAAAAATAGATCCCGACTTTTATGCCACAGAACCAAATTCAGTCATTCGTATTTAAACCAATAAAACGTCCTACGTTGATTGTAGAGATAACGCAGACTTAGAAAATAGTTTTTATAAGATTAGAGTATAAATCAGTGTTCCAAATTTGATTTTTTTTTTCAATGTGAAATATGATGCCTAAGATTTGATTAACGAACGTAATAAAAATTGTTTTTTTTTTTTTTTTTGTAATTGCAATGGATGTTTTAAATAGTCATAATATATCATTTTTGAAATATTTTATTGTTAAATAACTCTCATACTTGTATACATAATATTACGACTATTAACCCCGATGTCAATTGGTCTAAACGAAATGAACTAAAATGGTATGTTATTTTATTTTAAAATGTCTTCGCGCCTTTTAAAGAAAACAATGACGTTTACTTTGCATTTCACTTTGCATATATACTTCGAGCAAAACAGCCTTATTATGTGACAGTGTTTTTTTTTTAAAACAGAACCATAACCTCACTTTTAGTAGTAAGGATCACACTGTTTCGCAACAAAATTTGCCATAATAATAATCTTTTATCGAAAGACTTACGAACTATTTACAAAAAAAAAAATATTGTTATATTATGTTCATATATTACAATTTAAATATTTATACAAAATGTAACTATAAAGTGTTTTCAACAACGAGTATTTTAACATACAGTAATCAGAATAAGGATTTGCATCGTTAAATCGAGAGATATCTTAAGAATCAACATGGCTACGCCTACATCAAACATAATAGCCTGAACAAGATCCAAACTCATGATGGGGTACTAAATTAGCCACGAAGACTTTTATGGGCAACCATTTGTGAACGTTGACAGTGAATACTGCAGCAACATACGAACAAGACAGCGTACATCTTCGCACCTAACAGCTGATTGCGTAAGTTTGATACGTGAGGAAATATTCGTATTTAAAAAGGTTACCTTTGATTTAAGAATCATTGATCAAGGTCACGATGCGTGTTATTAGGCCCTTCGCGTCTGTACTGCCCAATTACTAGTAATTCTATCGCTAAGCAACATTACATTGTGTTACTATGTTCCGGTTTGAATGGTGATTTAGCTATATAAGAGAACTAAGAACCTTGATGGCGTTTGGTTAGAATACGTCAATCTTAACCGGAGGTTGCGGGATCAAACCCCGGTAAATTCCACTGAATTTCCTTGTGTTTTTTTGTTTATAATTCATATAGATGAAGGAAAACATTATGAAGGAAATTGCATGTGTTGTATGTGTTTCCTCCTCAAAAGGAGCCTTAGCCCAGCTGTGGGGTATTTACAAGCTGTTACTTTGCTTCTTTTACTTTACATATTATAGCGGTGTCGGTACATTGACAATATAAGATGTAATTTATATTTGTCACAATAAAAAATATATGGACGTACCACTCACCATCAGCTAATCAATTCGCTTGTATGCCTTTCTATGTTGAAATAAAACAAATAAATTTAAAAAAAACTAGCGGTATAGGTATTTAATATAAAATTTAACATTCATAAAAAATTATGTACTTAACATTCGGTTAACAACTAGTTTTTTTATGTAAACGTTTCCGTTATCTAATTTTTTTATTAAAAAACGAAATCACTTAAGATGAAAATTCGAAGTATAAATGAATTATTTATATATTACTTCCTTCGAAAATTCTTTGTAAAAATAGGTCACGTGTTAAACTCTATGTTGATTGGTTCAAATAACGGGAACAAATAATCGGTAATAACGATGCCTCCAAAATCTTTTGATGTGAACCTATGAGAGTATCCGCGCGTAAAAATTGGGAAAATTGATAAAAAAATATATTTCTAATAGAATTAAATTATTTTATCGTTATTTATTATATAAGCTTCACTTGTACAAAGTCACTATGTATACAAATATAGGATTTAAGCTTAACAAGTATTATAATTGCCCGTTTCAATTCCGTACGGATACACACAATAAAGATTTTATCTCGAGATTTTTTTTAACAAGAGATTAATAAGTAAAGAAAAAAGAAATGAGCGGCCTGGAAAAACTATGGACTACGTAATTTGCATAAGAACCAAAAAAATATATAAAAAAATTATCTAAAAATTAAAAAAAAAAACCTTATATCAAAATTTTGGTACTATCGACCTAAACTAAAGTCACAACCAGGAAGGATATATACTTAATATTTTAATGTGTATATAAATGTATATGCCTACAAAACTGTGATACCGTGAATTATGACATGACATAACAAATACCCCATTAAAAAGATTACATGTTAGCGATGACTGGTTAAAACTGGTTGATAGATATTTATATCGTTAAATAGGCAATTAGTCTGCGTATGCGCATACAAAATGGCGGCTGTGGGTGTGGTCAAGCGCCGGATACGGATTGGCGCATTAGTGACAATTAGCATTTTCTTAATAGATATTATGTTCGATCGTGTCAGCCTTAACATATGCCATTGTCCTAAAATCTTTGCTTCTTAAATTGTCTTTGGTGTTTATGAAATAAAATATATAAAAACTTTTAAATTAATACATAGTTACGTCTATAGGTATATAGCAAGTATATATTTAAATTAAGCTTAATTTTTATCCCACAAATAACAAACGTATTACTTGATGAAATTTTCAATTTCTTAAACAATTATAAATATTTGTCGATATAAAGAGGTCAATATCATTTTTGACCCAGTGTTAGACAATGTTAGCTAAATACCTATTGTTATGTATAGTTAAATATATTTACGGGACTTAAAAGTAATTTATATATACATATTTAATTAAACTATAAATAATAATGCTTAATGATAAAAAATATAATATGAAACACTGCTAACACCGTATACACAATAATCATACTATTTATATATAAAATCATTTTTTTATACTTACGGAAACTCTTAGCACAAAAATAAAAATTTTTGAATAACGTATTTAATTTTGTTTAAGTTTTAATAGATATTTATTTTTGGCATAATATAATAATGCAAATATTTAAAAAAAAGGTCTATAATACATTGTATTATTACCGAGGCATAAACCAACAATTTTAATCATAACAAAAAAACTATCAAAACTAGCGCATTTGTTTTTGTGTGTACACGACCATTCATCTACATTACAAAACTATTAACAAGCGACAATGCGCCTTAAACGATTGGGATTCATACTATAATGGCGTAACGAATTGTGATAATTTAGTTTCGTAGATGATAGGCTTGTTATAGCTTTCCAAAAACATGGTCGAAACCCTCAAGGCGGAATTGATAATTTACTCGTCCGAAGGGCTATCATTAAGGTCGTTGTGAAGAGAATGATTACTGGGTTCGGTCATATATTTACCGCGTTCTGACCACGTCGGTGACTTTGGTAGAAGAACAAACAATATTTCGGCTCGTTACGAAAAAAAAAATTTATCTTTGAATGGTTATTATGGGTTCCGTATTAGTCGGCGCCGTTTCGCTCTGACTTGTTTCACTTGATAATCGTTGTAGGAAATTTGAATTGTTTGTTTTATTTTAAATCTATTGTTCTGTACTTCTATTGTTATTAATTAATTAATTGATTCTATTTTATTTATCTCATGACTGTTAATATGTACACGGAAACTGTTAAGAAAATTATTATAATGGTATTTAAATTATGATTGTATCATGGAATTTGTTTAGTGGTGGTCTTTGTGCAAACCCCTTGAGTAGGTATAATCCACTTGTCACATATCTAACCGCCAAACAGTAATACTTAGTTTTATTGTGTTCCAGTTTGAAGGGTTAGTAAGTCCGTGTACCAAGCACAAGACCCGTAACATCTGGTACAAGTTCTCAAGGTTGGTGGCGCATTGTCGATGTAAGGTTTGGTTCAAAATTCTTATGGTGCCAATGTCTATGGGGATAACCACATACTATAAGGTAGTTCATTAGCCTATTTATATTCTAAATATATAAAAATGTATTAATTGCTTTGGGTCAACGTGAAACACTAATGATAATATTAAAGTTTCTTTTATTTGCCGTCATCATTTGGACTACACACTAATCGCCCCTACTTCGAAGTCGATGTTTTTTTCGTGACCGCCGATTACAAACATAATAACCGTAATTTAAAAATAAAATGCAACCCTATTCGTAGAATCGTCTTATTTCCTCTAACAGTGCATGAAGTTTCTTAGTCAGAATTCCGGTTTAGTGTTTGTTCATTGTGAATAAATACAAATTTAGCCAGTCTAACACTAAAATACTTCGAATAAAGTCATATCTCTTCTTTTTTGTTAAACTAATGTGTGTGTCACACTGCTGGACTAAAGTCTCTTCTCCTTAAGAGAAGTATTGGAGCTTAATCGCTTATAATGCTGCACCAATGCGGGCTGGTCATACATGTGGCAGATTTTCATCCGACACATGCAGGCTTCTACACGACGTCTTCTTTAATCACCGAGCACGGGAGGAACTATAAACACAAATTAAGCACATGAAATTTCTGTATAACTTGCTCGGCTTTGAGTTTGTCATCTTCGCATAAGATTCGTGTATTCTAACCGCTGTTACAATAAGATAAAATAATATAGAATTTACATCGATATTATTGACTCAATTCCATAGCATTGTTGGTGCACCTGAATTAAAAAAAAGTTTTTTCGGAAGCACAAAGTATCAAATGGTACCAAATTGTTGACATTGTCTGACACTTGTCATTGTGAGAACGATTAACCTTTTTTTAATGACGATTTCCATTTCTATTCCATGATACGTATTTTTTTCGTCCAGGTGAAATATATTCGAAAAAATGATAAACCTTACACCATTGGCTTAAGAGCTATTTTTCTATATGTGCTACAGCTGCTATTTTTTCTACGGTATTATACAACCGCGAGCTTCCTGTAAAGCGAAACCGTGATCGACCCTGTGGGTGGCTCGAAATGTATCGAGTTCCTGGTTGACGTCTTTTTGTCAGTTCGTCGCTGTTCGACAAATGCATGTGAACACTTATATGTATTTAAAAATAGAATACACAAAAGCTTGGTTTGTACACGATAATACACAATATAGTTATCGTTCAACTTCCTATTATAAAAATAAAAAAAATATGTAATTCTGTGCATGTGACATGAGAAAAATCTATTTGCGACTGCACTTAAACACTACATATACGTAAATATTATAATGTATATGAAGTTTTTTTTGTAATATGGGTATTATAAAAATGGGCCTGAAAGCTACGACCTACCATATTAGTATTTATTATATATTGCGTTTATATGCCGATGTCATATAAATATATAAACAAATTATCTCTCTAATTTGAAATTGAAATTTAATTTCATTTATGCACAAAGAAGTTTTTTTTTACAATAATAATTCATATATTAATTCAAAATGTAATGGTGCATCGATGTTTTTCGTATGTTTCATACGTGTGTTGCATAAGAGCGAAGGCACCATGGCACAATGCCTCGCGAAATCTAATATTATTCCGTATTGTAACGATCGCCAATCGCAAGAACTTGGTCTGTTAGTGTCGCCTATTGTTCGATTTCTAAGCCGAATATAATAACTACAGCAAAATGTCACAACTAAGTTCACCCATATCGTTTAACAGGATTTGAACTTTAATTTTAAGATATAAGAGCTATAGTTCAATTTATCAGGATTCATGTTAACGTGGTAAGAAGTTGTCGACGAACAGTTGAGCCGTGGTCGGAAGTAGTTATTAAATTATGAATTTGGCTTTTAGTGCAGCTGCGCCAAAATATTCAATAATGTAATAATAATTTTTTACCTTGATTACTAAAATAATTGTTATTGTGTTTTATAATATTATATGTAGGTAGACGGGTAAATTAACCTGATGATAAGCGGTCACTACAGCCATTAAACATTGAGGCTTTAAAAATATTATTTATTAATAATGCGAAATAATTACAGTAACAATCGGATGCATAGTTAAACGCTGTTTTCTCTCTTTCTATCATCATTAATTGTTAATTGGAAATAAAAAGAAACAGTATTGTTTTACGAATAATCCTATACGACATTTATAAGGAAAGCCGTTAGTTCCTTCGCACTGTATATTTCTTACAGTGCCAAGTACACTAGTGACCGCTTATGTTCGATCATAATTAAATAACACTTATAATTATATACCATGTATTAGCTGTGACACAGTATGTGAAGTACATAGTTAAAATGAGTAGGGTTCATTATTTATCTCAAGAAATCAATCAGGTGTTGGTATGGTGACAATAAATCCATGACATCATCGAACGAAAACTTTATCTACCTATTGATCTAAATATTTATTAAAAAAAAATTCAACGAATCATTCAATCTATTCGAGTTTTATTTTATTTCACAGGGATGCGTTAAAATTAAATTTTAAGTACAATAACTTAAATATAAGATTTAAAAGCATTTTAATGTTACGCAAAGATTGTGGGAATTTCTTGCGGCTTAATTATAAATTGTATTTATAATACTCCACGTGTTCGGCGTTGAAGGAAAACATCGTGAGAAAACCTGCATATGTCTGCAGTTGGAAATCTGCCTCTGGTGTATACGTTAACACCAACCCGCATTGGAGCCACGTTGTGGAATAAGCTCCAATCCTTCCTTGGTAGGAGAAAGGCAAGCCTTAGTCCAGTCAAGCAATGATCAAATAACTTATAACATAACATATTAGTATTAAGGGTGAAATTAGCATGCGTTTATTTTAAATTAAAATCAATACAACATTGTAAGATAATATTACATCCGTCTAACAACAAACAACTTGCGAATTCCTAGGTTAATTACAGACGAGCCAAACTGCCGCTAACGTACAAAACCTCAGTTTGGAACATTGTACTAAGATATGTATTCAATGACACAATGTCAGTCATTCATAACCGTTTGCTCTCTTGTTAGTAAACGGAAGTTGGCTCCAGCGCAACACAACGCGTTATCTCGTTCCAACCTTTGTTCCTTTTGTAACTTCCTTTGATGGTAATGTATAAGTATTAGTTATGGAAATATTAACTCGTTAAATATCATTATAAGTCATTCAACGTTTTATTTTATGTTTAAGGAAGGGTTTTGTTCCATTATATTGTATTTTATTACGTTACCGAAATGTATTTTTTTTTTCAATTAAATTGGAAAGTAATAGTGATACCGATTAATGTTGAGTTGTTTTTATAAAGTAGGGAAGAAACTTTTATTTTGTCTTGAAATAAAATGCTACAAATTTATTTAATGAGCGTAAGACTATAAGATAATAAAATAAATTCTCGAGGTTTCACTTTAAAATAAACCTCCGACTCCAAAAAATTTCTACAAAGATTTATATGAGTATATACATATAATTACAATCTATTCATTGAGGTAAGTTGGTGAAGAGTTAGGTATCCTGCTGATTTCAGATGATGTTGCGGCATCAGCTCTTGGTAACCATATTATTGTAATATAATTGAAGTCATAGGATGAATTTTGGATCGATCAGACTAGTAAATAGACTATTTTTTATAATAGCTAAGAATACTATCGGTCAAGTCATTCTTTAAACAAAAAAACAAACTAAATCAATATCGGTTGATCCGTTCAGGAGCTACGATTCCAGAGACAGACACACATACATACACGTTGAATTTAAAACCTATTTTCGCGTCGGTTTAAAATATAAAAAACACAAACCATAGTTAAATATTAATGGCTTAACATTATAAAGCAATATGATGTTGCAAATTACCTATCATCAGCTCGATGTTGAGGATGATACCTCACTGGATTTTCCCAACCTAGTTTAACGATTATTGACTATTTGCGCGCAGCCTAATCAAGGTGGTATCGAGCTACAATTTCAAATTACACCCTCTACCGTTTTTGTGATAATCGGGTATTATAGGATTTTTATATAAAACTATCAACAAAGAACTGCAATCAATCGACTAATGTATAAACTGTTAAGTAGAAATGAATGAATATCGGATTCAAAATTATTATGAAAAATAATGTCGAAATTAAGCTAAATATAAACTAGCTGCTGCCCTAGAAGTTTTGTACATAGCTTATAAAGATGCAGATTTTTGGTTCAAAACTAATTCGCGGTTTTTTATTAAGAGATTGACTTCTGTATGTCGGAGAGAAATATAGTTAGACTTTCGCCAGAACTCTTGTCGTTTGTGCCAGAATTACCGTCTTATCATATTATGAGAGTGCATCTATGTTACACACAGTTATGAGCTGTGTACCATATTGCAATTGGCTAGTCTCTATCGAGAATGACCGGCGTGGCCGAAATCAGTCAGAGTCATCATATTATAACTACGTTTTGCTATAATATTTGTCGATGCGGTTGTCACGAGCAATAACGATAATTGGTGAACAACTCCAACTCATTACGACTATCATCTAATGTCAAAATTGTCAATCTTTCAAAAATAACAAATTCCTCACATCGATCATCTGCAATCACTCTATATATATCTTCATTGAAAAATCTGCCTTATTTCACGGTAATAAGAGATACGAGAATATTATTGACTTTGGGCACAGTCATATACGGGTTCACTAGATTCGACACGAGATTGTAGTCCATCAATCAAGCCGAATGTCAAAACTAATACGAAGTGTGTCCCGTGAGAGATTCCCAATAGTGATCGTGATGAGGCTGATGTCCACCAAATACGTATAGTTTGGAAGGCTATGTTATAATATCTACTAAATACGTCATTATCTCGTTACTACTATATATCTATAACCTCTGTGTGATCGCTGACTGTTAAGGTCTATGATAATTGGCGATGAATTATAAATATAATTTATATGGGATTATTATTTTAAGCTCATTTTAAATAAGGAACGTTGCTTACGTATAAATATCATTCTATCCGCTGCAGATACTTAATACAGTTACTTTATTGTTAGTACTATTTTTTCCTCATTTTTATATATTCAAGCCGAGATGGCCTAGTGGTAAGAACGCGTGAATCTTAACCGATGATCGTGGGTTCAAACCCGGGCAAGCACCACTGAATTTTCATGTGCTTAATTTGTGTTTATAATTCATCTCGTGCTTAACGGTGAAGGAAAACATCGTGAGGAAACCTGCATGTGTCTAATTTCATTGAAATTCTGTCACATGTGTATTCTACCAACCCGCATTGGAGCAGCGTGGTGGAATAAGCTCTAAACCTTCTCCTCAAAAGGGAAAGGAGGCCTTAGCCCAGCAGTGGGACATTAACAGGCTGTTACTGTTACTGTTACTGTTATATATTCAATTCATTCAGTTTAGAATATGAAATTCACGCTTGTCACGTCAATAGTCGAAAACTAAAGCGAGTGAAACTTTTAAGTATATTTTTAATAAAGCGTTAAAAAATATGTCCTCGATTATTAATACAGATTTTGTCTACAGCTATAAATAATAGTATCAATGGATAGGTGGTTTTCTGTGACGTGCACTCCGTGAGATCCCATCGTTGTTATAATTATGCGTTTCGCATCGAAACATCATCCGATTAAAATTGGCAGTTGATAGGGGAAGCGAGATTGAAAGTCAAGTCAAATATATTAACGTTGTGTTCAAAATAGGAATACGATGCGATAGTGACTGTTAATTATGTTCTATTATTTGAGAGCTTAATTTTATAGATTCCTGATTGGGTCGTGACATCAATTTAAAGATGACCTTACTTGTCTAACGTGAATTTACTAAAGTAATATATATGTATGATACAAACATTTTGGGAACAAAGACACCATATTTTTTTTAAGGTTTTAAAACGTTAACGTCTTAAGTTGGTTTTAAGACACTATAAAAAATGTGTATATATTACTAATAATCCGGTCTTGCTAATTACTACATAGCATAATATAATAAATATTAAGCCTAAACTATCTAGACTAACTATTGACATATTGTTAGAAATTAAAATTATCAACTGTTAACTATTTAGGAAAAAATAGTACTTTCACTGCACTAGTCACCTTATAATTTTAATGAAACTGAATGTATGTCATTGCTTTTTGGTTCAGTTAAATTGAAGTTAGCGCCGTTTGACTAACTTGTTAAATTTTCTTTTTAGTCATTTAACAACGTTATTCCTACTGTTTTAGCAAGTCATAGCTGTTAACGAAGCTACGATAATTGGTTTGCAAACTGTTCTAGGCGCTACATGAAAACAAATTCTGAGTATGCATTTAACAAATAGCAATTCAGATGAATGGTGTCAAAGAATATTTATGCTTCATACTATTTACTTAGAAGATACATCACAAATGATAAAAAATAGCTACAAGTTTTATGATTATACATACATATTATACATACATGTATCATAATATAATATTTAGATTAAAACTAGAACTGAGAAATTTGAAAGAATTGATTTTATTTTTATTTACTAATATAAGAAACATCGGCATATTCAAAAAATAACCAAATTATGTGATGTACCATTGCAGAAATTTATAACAATTAATATCGTTGATTTATTAAAAATGAGAAAACATTCAATATATTATTTTTGGGATAATGAAGCTGGTATATATACTACGTTACGTACGTAGATAGTACGTACGTAGATTGCCTTACGAAGTAAAATAAAAAAAAAATATTACGAGTATTTCGGTGATGATTGCTCGGAATAAAATCCTCAATCTTCTGAAACACTCCACGTCATCTACTCCTGATCTCCTACTTTTATATTAGGAAATCAATAAACGTAAAACAGAAGTCGAAAATTAATAACACAAAGACTATGAATCAGTCACTTTATATATTTACATATAATACTATAGTAAGAACTTTAAATGTAATTTATATAATCATTTAATAACAATATCAAACGGATGCGTAAATAGGAACAATGGAGCTGTATCAGAAACATGATATCGCAATAATATTATGATTAACTTATGCAAATATTATTTCATGATCAATTCACTGTTGACAATACTAGTGGATCTAGTTTACGGTAAAACGGTTACGGCGTCAAAACATAGTCATTTATTTGGTCTATTAATCTTATATTATTCTCATACGAGTACATGACGGTGATACGAATTGTGTATTATCATAGTAATCGCTGTATAAATGGTTATTATGGCAGACAATGCATTCAATAATTATATTTTGAAGACATAATAGGTTTGAATTGAAAACGGTAGAAGCAAAGAAAATAGTTTGTTATTATTACACTGATCTAAGGGTCGTATTCTATTTGAGGAGAAGTTTTGCATCTTATTCCACCACGCTGCTCCAGTCCACGTGGATATATGTGCCTATTTACATACGATTCGGGCATTTTTTTCTTCACCGCCAAGCACCAGTTAAATCATAAAAATAAATTGAGCTGAATATTCAGTGATGGGCTTGAAACTCCATTCATCGGTTCAGTTCCATTTTGGCATCTCGGTATGAAAACAAATTTATAAATAATATATATACTAGCTGATAAAGCATGTCTTACTTGATAACCAATTTCTAATTTGATTAACATCGGAGTATTAGCAGACATGATAGTCTGATAGTCTAAGAATTATCTTATTGGATTTGTGGACGATATTCTTGTACAACATGTGCTATTAGATTTTGGTAGAAGATAATAAATTTTCGAATACGAATGAGTGCTTTTCTAAAAAAAAAATTAATTTGACAATTTTCAGTTTAGCAAGTTATCGACTTTATCTAGAAGGCGTTTTATAGTCCCTCTCCCCATACGAAGTTTAATAACAAAAGTTTAAAACATGATTGATAGAGCGTCGACAGCGGCTTAAACGACGGCTGTGTGATTTTTCACGCAGATCTCGCCCCTAGTACAAGCACGTAACTACTGACTTAAGTCAGCCATTTTATTCTCTAGCACTATAGCTGCTAAACTTGCATTTTGGTGGCTTCTCGTGAGCTTAAATATACAGTGTGATTTAAGATATTATAAAATAAGATATATTGTTATAATAAGAGCGCTGTCAATTTCCATTCTGGCTATTTTTAGATTTATTTACTTCGTACGAATTTTAGTTTTTGTAAAAATTATTATTTCAATGATTATCATTTTTGTATAATTTAGAATAATTATGTATTTAATAATAACTTATTTTAATTGTTATATTGTTATTTATAACTACAATACATAAGTTTTTTTTTTTTTATAGAATAGGAAGGCGGACGAGCATATGGGCCACCTGATGCTAAGTGGTCACCAAACGCCCTTAGACATTGGCATTGTAAGAAATGTTAACCATCGCTTACATCACCAATGCGCCACCAACCTTGGGAATTAAGGTGTTATGTCCCTTGTGCCTGTAATTACACTGGCTCACTCACCCATCAAATCGGAATACAACAATACCAAGTACTACTGTTTTGCGGTAGAATATCTGATGAGTGGGTGGTACCTACCCAGACGAACTTGCACAAAGCTCTACCACCAGTAAAGCGATGATATATTGTTCGTCAAATCGTTTAGATTCTAACTTATATCATCACTTCAATGATTAAATTATAAACATTAGGTGTTAATACCGCTATTATTGTTGCGTTTCGGTTTTAAGGGGGAGTAAGCCAGTGTAACTACAGGCACAGGCGTCGTAACATCTTAGTTCAAGAGTTGGTGGCGCAATGGTGATGTAAGGAATCGTTAATATTTATCTTATCGTCAATGTCTAAGGGCAGTGGTGGAAACTTACCATTAGGTGGCCCGTTTGCCCTTCCGCCTACCTATAACATAAAAAAGACTGACTGCCTCGTTGGTCTAGTGGCTTGATATAAGGCCACAGACCCGGAGGTCCTGTGTTCAATTCCCAGGTCGGGCCAATAAAAAGTTATTGGGTTTTTCTGTCAGAAAATTCTCAGTAGCAGCCCGGAGTCTGGAAGTTGGAAGTGTGTACACTCCCGTGCCTCGAAAAGGATGTAAAGCCGTTGGTCCTGCGCCTAAACTCTTTCCGGTCGTGTCGGATTGTCGTCCCATAGGATTATGAGAGTTAGTAACATATTAATGTGTATGTTATCAGATTGAGTCAAGTATAAAACCTTATTTAAACAAATCAAATCAATCAAAAAACAAATGTATGTCACATTCCTTAAATCTAAGAAGGCGTACCTTTAAAAATTACATAATAATATCCTTAAGATTGGACTATTGTAATTGTTTTATAAATATACTCTCATTTTAAATAAACATTTGTAATGTCTGTATACCTCTAGGACTTTTCTGTTATTTTTCTCATCGTTACACATTTCCTTAATTATGTGTTTGACTGGAATCACACATGATGGTTACTGTCCATGCAATTTAGGATATAAATTTCTTACCTACGCTAATTTAAATATACTTTATATAGAACAGGAACAGATAACTTGGCTGTGTTGCTATTGACGTAGGTATAGACATTCTCTGGATCTCGTCAGAATATAAGCTATATTATACTATCGTTATTGGAAAAAAATCCATCTGAACACGAGATCATTCGAAAAGTATTCTAATAAAACAAAGTAATATCTGCATTACTACATATTATCACCTTGTATTATGGTCGAGATATTTAAATCACTGACGATTTCGAATCTTGAAATCAATAAACTTACTAGAAGCTACTTTAAACGTTTTAAGTTATTGCGACTTAGTAAAATGCGCTGTTATTTTCTACTTAAAACAAGTTAGTTTTAACTGGATAACTACTATTAAATTTAATTTCTGAAGCGAAGTTGTATATCTAATTTAAGCAAGTTAAAATGCGAACATAGAGCTATAATAAATATGTTGTTATTCATATTTTATATTTAATTACGTCGTTGAGTGTATGACCAGGTATAATAATTAATATAAAAATCTTCTCCTCTCCCCTTGAACCTTCTCCAGGTTTGCAGTTAATTCTACCACGCTGCTCTAATACGGTTTGGTGGATACACATGTGGCTGAACGTCATCTGCCTCATAAAGAGTTCCTTGCGATTTTTTCTTTAAAATTATCACAGATTCAAAATCGTAATCAATAAAATAAAAAAATTAAAAATCGAATGTCATTTGGTTTTTTAACAATATATATAAAAAAAAAAATTTGGTTATAATTCACATGTACTAATTAATCACTGAGTCATGTAAGCTGAGATCAATTGAGAAACATTGATTTATTAAAAATATCTTTGTTAATAAAGAGCAGATTGTGAGTAAAATACCATTCAATCAAATAACAATGTTGTGATCATGTTATGATGTTTATTTATTTTGTTAGCTTTTATCTCTCTGAGCAAGATATTTTTTTTATAAATATATTCTTATTAGAAGTCTGCCTTTCAGGGTTTAAGATAAATATTATTTTATCAGTTATACGAAATATAGGCTATAAATTATTGTAGGCCAATGTACATAAATTTAATCAATAAATTATTTATAGCATAATCGAAATTAGTAAACTATAAATCACTTATGCTTAAATTATTAATAAGAACTTTTAATATTGTTCATAACTTCATAGTTATGTATAACAGAGCGCTACCACAAGTAACGATATAGATGACTATATCGTTACTCGTGGTAGCGCTCTGTGTTTACTGGTGGTAGGGCTTTGTGCAAGCTCGTCTGGGTAGGTACCACCCACTCATCAGATATTCTACCGCAAAACAGCAATACTTGGTATTGTTGTGTTCCGGTTTGAAGGGTGAGTGAGCCAGTGTAATTACAGGCACAAGGGACATAAAATCTTAGTTCCCAAGGTTGGTGGCGCATTGGATATGTAAGCGATGGTTGACATTTCTTACAATGCTAATGTCTAAGAGCGTTGGTGACCACTTACCATCAGGTGGCCCATATGCTCGTCCGCCTTCCTATACTATAAAAAAAAAAAAAGCTCATCTGAGTAGGTACCACTCACTCATCAGATAGTTCCGGTTTGTAGGGTGAATGATCCAGTGTAATTACAGGCACAAGGGACGTAACATCTTAGCCCCCAAGATTGGTAACGCATTGGCGATATAAGCAATGGTTAACATTTCTTTCAATGCCAATGTCTATGGGCGGTGGTGACCACTTACCATCAAGTGACGCATTTGCTTGTCCGCTTATCTATTCTATAAAGAAAATACAAAACAAAGTCTATTTAAATGGCGGTAGGAGTAAAAACAAATAAACAACTTCGACCTTAAATTGAAATTATATCTGGATTCTTGAAAAAAGTGAATTTTTAATAACAGCAAACTTATAATAAGAAATTTCCTATTCCTATTCCTATTGGAGCTAAAATTTAAAGGGATATAAGTGGTTAAGTAGAATGATGTATTATGAATAAATATATATTATAGTATTCAAGAATTGTTTGTAGTGCATAATACAGCAGAACTATTAGGAAATTGCATGAAATATGTAAATCTAAGTAATTGTAATTTGGTTGTCTCTACTTATTCTGTCATTCGAATTGACTATAGTCTGTTTTCTACAATATTATCAACATTTTAACACAAACATTTTTTTTTTGTTTTTTAAAGAATATATATGTACACACGAATTAACTTTTTATATATTAGAATAAGCTTTTAGTGAATAACATTCATGAACAAGAATCGCACATACAGCGCAATATCGAAAAATAAGTGACAATCAATCATTTATAATATTTTTTTTTTTTTTTTACTTTAACAATATGAAAATGTCAATATGCTCATGTAATATTGAACCGTAATAAACAGAAAGCGTAATATAAATTGTCACACTAAATATGAACGTAGCGTAGAACGCCCTCCAGCTAGGTGGAGTGGCGATATACGCAAAGTGGCTGGCAGCGGATGGAGATTGGGAGCTGAATATCGAGCTCAGTGGCTTGCCATTGGAGAGGCTTATGTCCAGCAGTGGACGACAAAATGATGTTGATGATGTATAGGATTTCATTAGCATTGTATATACATACATATTAGCAAAATATATCTACCTTTAAATATTTACAGGAGTCAAAGCTATACAAAACACATGGTAACTTTGAATACTTAAATAAATCAATTATCGAAGGTTACTGGTGGTAGGGCCTTGTGCAAGCTCGTCTGGGTAGATATCACATACTCATCAGATATTCTACCAAAAATAGCAGTTCTTGGTATTGTTGTGTTCCGGTTTAAAGGGTGAGTGAGCCAGTGTAATTATAGGCAGAAGGTACATATCATCTTAATTCCCAAGTTCGGTGGCGCATTGGCGATTTAAGCAATGGTTAACATTTCTTTTAATGCCAAAGTCTATGGGCGGTATACCACTTAACATCAAGTTGCCCATATGCTCGTCCACTTACCTATGCTATAAAAAAAAGTTAAGTAATTAAATCAATAACATAATGCTTATTAATTATAAAATCAATTGTATATATTAAACAAAATTGCCTGACCTGAAATCAGCCTACTACATTTATGATGTACAATAATAATAGTTAACGCGCTTGGTGAAAACGGTACTGTTAACTATATTTAAGTTCTAAAAGAATCTTAAAAACTTAAATATAAAAATTAAGTTGGAATAGTAAGTCGAAAACCACCACAAAGGGATTCTTGTAATCGCGCAGTATCTGAAGCTGTGTTGAAGGTTTCATAAAATGTTTTAACTTAAATCATAACAATAGAATTCTTATTTTTACCTTCGCTAAATTTGCGCGACAAACATTTATGGTCAGTTGCGATTTGTATAAAACGTATACTAATTCCGTATTGATAGTAAAACTATTTGCAAAATAAATATCATCTGAATTTTGTAAAAAAATTGGCAGAATTTTAATCACAAGGTATCTTAATATGTGTATAAAATTTAAGCTGCATTTCCTTCATATTCATGTATTATATTTTGTTAAATTAAATTATATTTTATTTTTATCTCTGCAATGAACAAATAATAAAAAAATGTACTCTCGAATTGGAGGGCGTTATAGCTATGACACAGTTTTATACTATTTTAGTTACTATCGTATATATTCTTTATGATATGTATAATTTATTCAAAATAAATAAATAAAATAAGAATTATTTATTATTTTGATTGCAAATCCATTTAAAAAAATAGTAAAGGAATCTTGATTTTGAAAAAAAAAACGCTTTTAAAATATATCATTGGGTGTTTTGTTTGTTTTATTATATTTCTTACAAAATATTATTATATTATATATATATATTTATAAGTACATTATATATTAATCTATATATCCTATCGATCTAATGATATTCGGCGTTTATACGGCACCATTATTTGGAGAGTGGCATAGGGCATACACTAGCTTCTATGAGCCGGGATGGTCAAGAGGCTAGAACATGTGAACCCTTCAAGTCTTTTTCTCAAAAGAAAAGGAAGCCTTATCCCAACCGTGGAACATTTATACTAGTAAGTATATAGTATATATCAGCAACTATATATAGTAATATATCAGCAACTTCAGATTGCTTTTTTTTTATAGAATAGGAAGGTTGACGAGCATATGGGCCACCTGATGGTAAGTGGTCACCAAACGCCCTTAGACATTGGCATTTTAAGAAATGTCAACCATCGCTTATAGCCAATGCGCCACCAACTTTGGGAACTAAGATTTTATGTCCCTTGTGCCTGTAATTACACTGGCTCACTCACCCTTCAAACCGGAACACAACAATATCAAGTAAATCTGTTTTGCGGTAGAATATCTGATGAGTGGGTGGTACCTACCCAGACGAGCTTGCACAAAGCCCTACCACCAGTAAGCTACAGACTTACGGAGTCCTCGGTCTTATCTATTAGTTAGTATCATAAGTACTTCCATTGTGACATCATTCCCGTTATCGTAACGAGATAAAACATATACAACTTTTAACACATAAGATTTTAAATACAAACAAATTCATGAAAATCTGTTCAGAAGTACGTTTCCGAAGAAATAGTCAATTTACAGTCTTACAAAAGTAAGTACATATCGAAAAATGCGTAACGAATTCTTTTGAATACACACCACTTTTGCAAAATTGCAATTCACTTATTTTTTTTTTCTGGATTATTCATTCCGTGTTATACGGTGAAGGAAAACATCGTGAGCATGCAGGTTGCATGTGACTAATTTCACTGAAATTCTGTAACTGCAAGTACCACTGAATTTTTATGTGCTTAATTTATGTTTATTGTTATTAAGAATACATCTCGTGCTTGACGGTGAAGGAAAACATCGTGAGGAAATTCCATATTACGTATGGTAATATCCAAGATAAAACTAAAACATTATTGATAAGGATTACTAGTATTTTTTGACTGTATATGTAACAATCGACCAATTAGAACGATTTAATACATAGAAGTGGCATTGTAATTGATATGACTGTTTGTCCGTATGTAATTAGTAACATTCCTGTTATTAGAGATTAATTTGTTGTAGCATCTATTGATGCTATGTAAACGTATACCTACTATCTAGAACAGTCTAGACTTTTAAGAGCTTCTTATTATTAAGATTTTGTATAAGCCTTTCTTTTTTTTGTAAGCTATGAATACAACGTATGAATCATATTATAAGAATAATCTTTATAATAATCTTCTAGCGGCTCTGCTGATATCAACGAATACCAACTTTTTATCCTCTCTTATATGATATTTATTTTATTTTTATTATTTTAAAACACACGGTATATGCTAACATTTATTATAATTATGCAATAATTTCGGTAAATTATTTAATTTATTTTATTATATAGTTACATAATATATAACGATATATAAAAAATAAATAAACACAATACAAACTCTCTTGTATATGTTATATAATATAATCTTATAAAATTATTTCAAGATTCAAATGTTCCTACTGCAAATGATATATTATCAATACTGCGAGATTGATATTGGTCAAGGCATTATGACGCAGCAATTCAACATAAACCCCTTGCTTATCTACCCCAGGTGTACTGCCACTGAAGCCATGCGTGTAACTATTCAATTTTCAATGCGTAGGGGTTTTTAATGTGTACTTAAAAATAATGTAGCATCTCTTCATTTAAATATAGTAAAAAAATTTATTTAATTTTTTTGAAAACGTCATACTAGGTATGCTTTTAACTGTTAGTTCTTAAAATGAAACATAATATTCTATTAAATTTCTTCTGAAAATAAGACTTAAAAATGTATATGTTATCTTTTTTTTTAGTTTATAAGGCAGTTTTGAATAAAACATCAACAAAGGCATACTATTAAATTTCTCTGCACGATATAAATAAACATTTCATGTTCAATGAAAAAAAATCATTCAACGTTAATATAATGAAAAGTTTTCCAATTAATTTAAAATTTTAATTCGAATGTACAATACAATTAAATCGCCTTAATGCAAACGAAAACAATGACAGAAATAAAATAGAGAATTTCTCGTTTCAATTTTTAAATTGATGTAAAATTATATTTGACGTAATTAAGCTTAATTAAGGTTTTGCTTTGAACGTTAATATTTCGTAAATGAAAGACATAATGAGTATCAAAACGTCAGTATAATTTTATTACGGTTTTCAAGATATCTTTGTACATTTTATACAAAACAATAATTTTTATTACGACTAATAATTACAATTCAAAAATTACATTTATTTGCAAATTCATAATTATTAATTCTAATATCACGATTTAGCTTAGTTATTATATTAGATTTCAAGCGATAATTCTAAACGATAACAATGCGAACATACTTTTATATACACTTCAATACAAAAGCACATGATACATTGAGAGGTGGTAAATATATAATATTACAATAAACAATTTAATGACGTTATATAAAACAAAAAATACATAAACCTGTACAAGTGATTGAAAAATGAAAATATATATCTTTATAAAATAATTATTATTTAAAACTATGAAATACATACATTAAACAAAATAAAATAATTTATTATATTTATAATCTTGCATTTTATCAATAATCAATTGAAGATAAAACGCTTAATATTAAATTTTGTGAATATGAAATTTACAAATACGACTTACACTATTTGGTGTTGTTTTACAGTGATTTTAATGTGAAAATATTCCACACCTATAAACTTTATAAATACAATTAATTATATCGTTAATATTTGAAAAGTGTTTCGTTATCAGACTAACATTTTCACACGAACTTTGTACAAAATATTGTATTTTAATATTACAATCATGTTATGTAAGTTGACTTAAAACGATCGTTACGTATGTGAAAATTGACAAATGTATACCTAGATAAGTATACACAATTAAAATTTAAATATTGTGCTGTTAACGGTTAAGTGTGAGGTTAATAGGAATAATGTAAATGCAAGTGTTATGAAATGTTTTCAGACAAAGTAAGTGCGACCTTTTGAAGCAGCGTTCGTATTAGAACGTGGTACTGTAGGAGATATATCTTCTACCCTCGAATATACGTGACCACTGCTTGGGGAACGCCTAAGGTCATAATTAAACCGGGGACATGCTCTGTTGTCAATCGACATGTAGCTATTGTTCGAATTGTTCCCTTCCCCATACGTGTTGTCGGACGAAGGAGAGCTTTCAATCTGAGATGCCTCACCGTCATTTCTCTTGCAATATTGCAGAGAATTTGAAAAATTCTGCTTTGAGCAAGTATCGTTTGTGACTGGCATTGTTGTGTATCTCAATGTCGGCGTCTGACGTAATGACTTCTTGAATACGCTCTTCTCGGTGTTCTTTACTGTGATAATAGTGTCAGTTGAATTAAGTAAAGAGACGAATCTTTCCCAGAAACGTGGATCGTTCCACGATATATTTTTAAATTTATCTAATACAAAACAAAGTTCATCGTTTATTTGGTTGTTATCTACTAACTTAATGAATATTACTTTATTCAAATCGCTACGATTCAATGACTTTAAATAGCTATAAAATATGTTTTTGAAATGAAAGTCACATAGATCGTTACAAATAAAATTCGTTGTTAAAACGATTAATAGACGTTTAGACAATTTAGAAGACTTTGAAAAACTATCTAATGTAAGTATATTAAGAGATGATTCGTTCATTGCAAATTTCTTTGAGGACATTTTTCTAAATTCTATCTCTGACATTATATTATGATAAATGAATTGGGTATCTTTGGTATTGCATATCACATAGTAATCGTGCACGTGATTTGGATTTCCATCCAATACGTGATCGACATTCGGACAAGACTGTTCTTTAAATAAAGGCACGCCGTAATTAGTATACAACCAATCACTGACGTCATATCTGAAGGCATAAAATATGGCTCCGATGAGACAAATAACAATTACTATAATAATAACTCCACATATAACTGCAAAAAAATTATCAGGAAGAAAATAAGATTTCGGAATAATTTCATTCTTGGAAACTGATGGATCACTAATAGATCCCAAATATTCCTTACAATGGCTTAAAACTGAGGCAATTGTTATTTTAGTCGGCTTGCCTTCAGTATCGGTACACAACATTTTTTCGGGATCACCGGGATCTCTTCGAAGCCACGTATCTAACTCTGCTATACTTTTACAATCACAAGAATACTGATTACCCTCTATTGAAACGTGTGCTAAACTTTTTGAAGATGACGCTAACAACTTCCAGGGGAAAAAGTTAACAAGTTTATTATCGTCTATTCTTAAGACCGAAAGCGATTTCAATGACGAAAATGTATTATTTGCAACGTGAACAATTGCATTATGGTCTAAATAAAGCTCGTTTAAATTATTAAGATGAACGAATTCGTCTCCCTTTAATTCAACTAATTTATTATTTTCCAAATGCAATACTCTCAAAGAATCAACGCCTTTAAATGTTTGATTATTCACTTCTTTTAGCTTAGTATTATTGAGGTATAAAACCTGTAATTTCTTTTTTCCGATAAATACGTGATTTCCCAGATAACTAATATCATTACCGTCTAAATATATTTCAGTCGCATCCATTGGAATTCTGTCCGGCACTTCTGTGTAGCCGGCGTTCGAGCAGTCAACAACATTTGCGTTCCAAGTTATATCGTGATAACATCTACAGTTATTTGGACAGATCATTTCACAATCACAAGCAACGAAATCACAGCAATGACAAAGAGCAAAACAATGGCTTTCATAAGGACATAGAAAATCGGAAGGTGACATATCTATTATCATTTTTTTCTCTTTTGCTCGAGAGTGAACCAATGAACAAAAAGCTTTATCGAGATCTAACACACGCGGGTATTGTCGGCTGTGGCTTAAATAATTGATTCGTTGAATCCATTCCATTGAACAGTCACAAACAAATGGGTTTCCGCTTATAAAGAACTCGGGCAAATCGTTATCTTCATCTATTTGATCTAACCTGAACGCGTTCATGTCAAGTTGTACTATTTTGTTGTTATTTAATGTCACAGTTGATAATCTTTGTAACTTCGAAAACACACCAACTTGTATGTGACTTATGTAATTATTATTCAAATAAAGTTTTTGTACAGATTTTGGAATAGAAGAGACAATTAATTCAGTAATATTATTGTAACTAAGATCCAATAACTTAATATTGACCTTCGAATTCATATCGTTATTGTGAAAAGTGCTTATATAATTCATATGCAAATCCAACCATTCTAGGCTACTAGGAAAAGTATCAAAGTCAAAAGACGAAATTTTATTTGCCGACATATTTAACCACACTAAGTTGTTTAGCGTAGAAAATATTCCATCAAACTTCGTTATATCATTTCCATCCATACGTAATAATTTTAAATTAATATTTTTCCGAAAGCAACCCGGTGAGACGAGATTTATTTTATTAGATGCCAAATTAAGCACCTGTAACTGAGGCAAATGTTCAAAAGTATCTTCGTTTAAATGAGTAACTTTGTTATCTACAAGACGCAAACCAAAAAGTTCTGACAGACCATGAAAGTTTTCCCGGCTTAAATGGGTTATATTATTATTCCCTATGTCCAAGGATCTGAGGGATCGTAATTTACGAATTGAAGGTGGAATTGATGATAAGAAATTATCATTTAAGCCTAAATCCCCGATTGTTGTCATATTGTCAAAAGCATTTTCGTCTATATGTTTAATTTTATTATTGTCTAAAAACAATTCATGCAATACATGTAAGTCATTAAAAATATGGGTGTGAATGTGTATTAGTTTATTGTTTGATAATGTGAGGGAATGTAAGTTTCTTAGTTCTTCAAAAGCATGCTCATCAATGGATGTTATCTCATTATGATCTAAATTCAATTTCTGTAAGCTATACAAGTCCTGAAACATATATCTATCTATTCTACTAAGTCTGTTAAACGAAATGTTTAATATAACCATACGTAGTAATCCTACAAATGTGCCTTTGTTTATCCATTGACTAGTTAGTTCGTTACGAGATAGGTCTAATACTTGGAGTTGTTCCAATCCCCGAAAAAGACCAGGCGGCAAAACATTTATTGTATTGTTGCTTAAGATAATATCTGTAAGCAATATCGTGTCAGAGAAAATGTCAGGTGGTACACTACTTATAAAATTACTAGATAAATTAAATACTTGTAAGCTTATAAGACCCTCTAAGGAACCATCTTCAAGTGTAGATATTGCATTATTTTGTAAAAATAGTTTCGACAGTGAGCGTAATTTCGATAAGCTATTTTCTGTTATTACAATCAAATCGTTGTGAGACATATCGAGAGCTTCTAAAACTAAATTACAACTTTTTATACTTAAATTTTGCTCACGTGTCGAATCCGAGAATCCTATAGTTTTTATATTTTGCAAATGATTTCGTGTTAAATTTAAAGTTTTTAAGCTGTACAAAGAGCAAAACGTATCAGTTTTTGTGCTCCAAATATTATTATCACTTAAATCTAACTCGATTAACTCACTTAAGCCCGAAAAAGCGTTTTCATGTAATTCCATAGTCATTGCAGACCATTCACTGTTGTGCGTCGTCACGTGCAGAGATTTAAGGTCTTTGAAATTTTCAAATGCATGTGCTGGTATCTGACGTATCTTGCATTTGTCAACGACAAGATCTTTCAGCTTCCCTAGGTTTGAATGTTTCCCAGGGCCCCTCTCCGTTTGCGCTGCAAGCGTACTTTCAAAAAATAGAATCTCACTGCACTGGACGTGCAATGATATTACGTCCTCGTTGTGTGTCCGACTAATGTTTTGTAACAGGTGATCCAAACTGCTGATTGTTCGTATTTTGCAAAAAAGCACTGCGTCCTCCGACGTTTCCGTCTTGGATGTCCGGTATGCGCACTCGTGCGGCGTTTCAGCCGCGTTGCTGCCTTCGATAACATAACAGTATAACAACACATACACAATTAAGTAATTAAAATTTCGGCGCTGAAGTCTATTAACGAAAGTTTGTTTTATTGGCATTTTATGTTCGTATGCAAGTTGTGATGAGGCATCGAGGTCGGCAGTGCCATTTATAATGAGGCGAATTGGTTGATCGCGTCATAAATATTCACGCGGTAGGAACGACATCGCGAGTCGCGTGGCATGTCAACTGATTTCACGGTAGCAGCAGGCGTGTGGCGCGGTTGACGGCTGCCCACCGACTGAACGGCGCTTTGTGGCTCCGCCCTGCGACGCCCGACGCCCGCCGCCACCCGCCCGGCGTCTAAAGAAACTTCATCTCATAGGTAACATAATTATATGCAGTGCCAAGGGTGCATAAACAGCGTATTAAAATAGTTTATTATTTGAATTTAGATTTTTTTTAACATCATGCATAGTATTTTTTAATAGAAATAAAAGTCGTTAATTTTTCTTTTAGATTAGGGAAATTATATGTAATTATTAAGTAAGACTCACCTACTTTTATGAAGAGACATCATATTCCGCTACATTATTTATAATACTTTTAGATGATAAAACTTTGTGTGTTACAAATTTTAAACCGCAAAAAGGTAAAGATATATTTCATGTGTATGAAAAAAATTTATTCACAAAAAATATTTTTAAAAAAAAGATGGTAATATTGCGACTTATCCAACACCTGTTGTGTTAAAGAACTTCGCTAAACTTTTTACTTCGCGTGGAAATGAGATAAAAGCCTTACAAAATAGTTTTCTAGGACGCCACATGTTACTCAAGTTAACGCGTTCACTTTGAAACGCAATGGATATCGCTTAGTGTTACAAAACTTCAAAAGATTGACAGTTTTGCTATAATCGTTTACAATCGTTTACTAGATCAATATAAAATTAAGATATCTTTCATAATTACTTCTTATATTATTAAATACAAAAAATATTCCAAATTGTTTGTTTTTTGACCTCGTATATAAAATGCTACTTTGAAAATTACAATAGCTGGCGTACAATGTAATCCAAGTCTATAATTACTTAGTCTTTATTATGATGAGCTTGTTTCCATTCTACGATTACACGTTTTTAATATAAAATATTAATTGATGTTTTTTATATTCAGATATTTTTAAATTTATATAAAAAGCACATTACAGTACTCAAGTTGTTATGCATTAAACTTATAAAACTATACAGTGATATCTTATAGCCATTGAACTATAAGTGATTATAGTTATATAATTTAAAAAGAAAAGTAAATACGATAATTTATTTCAATAATATACAAAAACTTCGGTTGCATTTTTTTCCATTACTCTTATGTCATTATAAAAATATTACACTACAATTATTTTTGTTCAATTAGTGAAGCTTATTATTATTTATAATTTATAATATTGAGTAGAGTAGAAATAAGCCACCCCAAATCAACTCTTGTCGTAAAAGCGGACTGAGAATTTTCGCTAAATGTATCGAGCTCGTAAGCTCTTTAAACCGCCACCCATATGGTAAAGATTTGAAGAGCTTGAGGGAATCGAACGAGCAAAATAATTTTCAAGGGGGGTTAGCGGTAAGCACAAAACGCTTTGAATATAATTATTGTATATGATAACAAAAAATAAAAGTAACAAATGTCATTTAAATATTAACAGCAACGAAAAATTACAAGCACATAGCCAACAATATTAATATTGACGTTACAGCGTTACGTTCAATGGTAACAATGGAAACAGTCTTACGACTGTATCAACGAGCTCTTCCCGCCCATGGGAATTTAACGTTATAATTGATACAGATATGTGATTGAAGTATGGAGATATGCATGTTAGAAGTAATTTATTCGATGGACCACCTATGATGTGGTACCATCAACAAGCTATCGTGATTCACGGTTCTTAGATACTCTTAGGGTGTAATTTATTGTTGTATGTTAATTACTGATGTCAATGACTGTAGACTCTAAATTCTAAATTATTTGTTTTTAAATCTGATATCAAATATCAGTAAGTATGGTGCTTCTATACTGAATAATTAAATTCGAATTTGATATTTATTTTCATAAAAAATATAACTATAAAGATAAAGTCGGAGATGAGTCTATATAGTCGCAAGGAAAAGAGACATGAAGCCTCAAGCGACTGACAATACTATCATTTCAGGCTACGCCACATCAGTTCATTTAACTATCATTTATATCATAACTATATTTGTATTGATATCTGTCAAACATTTTATTTGACAGGTATCATATTTAAAAATCGATATTGCTTAATTTGTTTTTTGCATATTCTTTGTCTGTTATATAAATGTAATGTAATGACTGCAACTATAAGGTTTTAAATAAATAAATAAATAGAACTGACAATTATTATTAGCATTATCATTATACCTAAAATTTATTTGTAATATTTAAAAATATTATTTGAAATTGTCCTGTTACAAGGTTATGTCAACTGTTTATTTTTATAATATAGCACTAGCTTAAGAGCAAAGTCGAAACTTTCCCACTTTGGTTGTGAAATGTCAGAAAGTGATATGTGACGTTGACACTTGTTTTACTGGTGGTAGGGCTTTGTACAAGCTCGTCTACGTAGATACCACTTACTCATCAGATATTCTACCGCAAAACAGCAGTACTTGGTATCGTTGTGTTTCAGTTTGAAGGGTGAGCGAGCCAATGTAATTACAGGCACAAGGGACATAACATCTTGGTTCCCAAGGTCGGTGACGCATTGGCGATGTAAGCGATGGTTAACATTTTTTACAATGCCAATGTCAATGGGCGTTGGTGACCACTTAGGTTATATGCTAGTCCTATTCTATAAAAAAACCCACAACAATCATACATTTAAATAATTACACGCATCAAAATAGTATGTCACCATAAGTCGGTTGTCAACATTTCACGAGTCAGTAATGCAGTGAGTTCTTCTAGAAACGCATTCGTTGGTCTAGCATTTATTTTAACAGTTACAGGTTTGGTAATCTATATGAAATATACTATGCAATTTCACAGATAAGAAACAACAAAACGTTATTTCTTTATAATACAGAAGACAATAAGTTTTGGCATAAAAATAGCCCTTCATTTTCCTCATATTGATGTTTTTGATACAACACAAATTGAGCTGTCAGTAACATTTACAGGGAAAATATTTTGTCACATATCGTTTTTAACTTTGTTTTGTTACAACTGGTAGCTTAAAAAATAGGGCATAACACTGAGGCCGTGGATACGTGTGGTGGATGTCTCGCGTGTCCTATTTCAGACGGCCCTAAGGAAGACGGCAGCCGTGATGGCCTAATGCTGCCGTACGCACTAACGGAGTGCGGCGAGGGGGCGAGATTTCCTTCGCTCGCTGAGCTCCACCGAGCCACGTGCGGAGCTCAGTACGGGAGGCCGCGGACGCGTTACATCAACACGATCCCGCAGCCTCTCTGATCCGTTCCGAGGACGGCCATCGCAGTGGCTTAAGTGTGTAAGAATTCCACATAACTCGGTTGCAGAAAAAGGCAGGCCCAATGGTTAGAACAATATAACCTTAACTAAAGATTGCGGGTTAAACCCGTGCAAGCACTGATTACTGATTTTTTATTGAGGAAACTTGTATTTTCCGTTGGAAACCTGTCACACGTGAATCTACCAATCAACATTGGACTTCTTCTCAAAAGGAGAAGTGGTTTTAGCTATACAGTAAGCCATTTACAGTATCCCACTTTACTTCTTGTTACAAATTGTACTAATTGTAGAATACTCATAGTGGAATAAAATTATTATCTATAATAATCGGTATTATAGATAATAAAAAACTTGTTATTTATATTCATTTATTCCATATATAAATTTTACTACTGCTGCCTCTTTAATCTAGTAGCAGATTAAGGTTCAAAGATTTCGAGATTGACCGACGTGGTCGAAATTGGTCAGGAGGACATCATAATCAACATCACATAAATTTAATTATATATTATTATAATCATTATAAATCTTTGATAAAAAAGAGAAACTAATGAGCTTATACTGGTTGTCTTGATTGAAACTACCTTCCTAACTAGTGGTGAATTAATATATTTACTCTTGTAATATGATCATTATTCAGAAATGCAAGAAAAATGACTTAGATTTTTTTTTGCCAGACGCTTGCCTGGCTCCAATTCTTACGTTATGTGTTTATAATATAACTTGATGTTCTTATTGCAAAATTTATATTGTTTCTCTTACAATAAAATAAGACATAAATCACATGAGGACATTCAGAAATTATGACAGGAATATATTTTTTTACAGATACTTTTAAAACTACGTTTTATGATAATCCTAACCCGCAAGAGTTCGTCACAAGCAAGTATTTAGTTAACTTAGCACTACTTACCACAAAGGACGTGACCTTTATAATGTCACGTATAGAAAGCAATCCCTCGCGACGGTACCATTTTGAATCTTCCTAACTCTGCCAACTGCTTTTTAAAATATTGTATTATTATATTGTTATTTATTTATTAATATAAGATCGCTTTTAACATCTAAGGTCATTAGCGACCTCAGTAATATAATAATTCTTATATTAAGTAGTATATAAATTTAAAATAAAGTTTCCTTGTACCCTTCTTGACTTAAGCATTCTTTTAAACCATTAGGTAAATTACATATTCGTTTTTCATTGTTGTAAGTTACACATAACGATTAATTGACGAGCCGGTTGGCGTGGTTGGTAGAACACTTGGCTTTCACGCCGAAGGTTGTGGGTTCGATTCCCACCCAGGACAGATATTTGTGTGCATGAACATGTCTGTTTGTCCTTAGTCTGGGTGTAATTATCTATATAAGTATGTATTTACAAAAGAAAAGTAGTATATCAGTTGTCTGGTTTCCATAGCACAAGCTTTGTACAAGCTTAATTTGGGATCAGATGGCCGTGTGTGAAAAATGTCCCAGGATATTATTATTAATTTTACTATTTCTCTATATAAAGTAGATTAGTAAGCTTATTTGTAATTCAAGGTGTAAATGAAAGTAAAACTATGTATCGAAACTACACTTATGTATATGAAGGGATAATAAATAAACCATCTTGCTAGTGAGTTATATACCTTATAACGATAATACTTAAGTGTATTAGATTTTCTTTCATAATTAAAACAAGCACGTAATTTGTTGACATAGCTGTTGAATGGCAGTATTTTATTATTCTATAAACGTAGTTTCTTTTAATTTAGAAGAAAAATGATTAAAATGTAGATAGCATGTTTCAAATACTACGTCTTTGCAATTGAGAGATTTTATCTAACGATGATTAAGGATAAAGCTTGATATGAATATACAAATCTTCATTAAGTCGCCATAAAAATAAAGTTAGAATTTAAAGCAACGATATTCTCGTACTTTATTTTAACTTCTTTGGGGTGTGATGTTTAAATTAATCTTAAGCACAAAAAGTGTTAAGTGTTTTCGTGTAATATTTTAGTGAAATGCTTTTGACGCAAGAAAGTTTTACTTTTGTCACGTATATAATAACAGTTCTTTTTGAGGAGGTTTGGAGCTTAACCCACCACGCTGCTCCATTACGGATTGGTGGAATACACATGTAACAGAATTTCAATGAAATTAGGCAAATTCAGGTTTCCTCACCATGTTTTCCTTCAACCGTCAAGCACAAGATGAATTATAAGCACAAATTAAGCACATGAAAATTCAGTGTCGCTTGCCCGGGCTTAAACCCACGATCAACGGATAAGATTCACGCGGTCTAACCACTAGGCCAACTCGGTTTGTCACGTTTACTGAGAAGTTAATGCTTTTTGTTATAAACGTGCACTGTACATCCTAACTTATATGAGAAATATGAAAGTGCGTTTGTTTGTTACGCTTTCACGTTTTAACTTCTTAACAGATCATCATGAAAATTCGCGTGCACGTTGTCAATAGTACAGAAAAAGACAGGGTGCCTAACATCTGCCATCCCTTTCACACGCCGGCGGAATCTTTGTTATAAATTATAGTTGATTTAATGAATTACTTACTTACTGGTGGTAGAGCTTTGTGCAAGCTCGTCTGGGTACGTACCACCCACTCATCAGATATTCTACCGCAAAACAGCAGTACTTATTATTGTTGTGTTCCGGTTTGAAGGTTGAGTGAGCCAGTGTAATTACAGGCACAAGGGACATAAAATCTTAGTTCCCAAGGTTGGTGGCGCATTGGCTATGTAAGCGATGGTTGACATTTCTTACAATGCCAATGTCTAAGGGCGTTTGGTGACCACTTACCATCAGGTGGCCCATATGCTCGTCCGTCTTCCTATTTTATAAAAAAAAAAAGAATATGAATATTTTGCTTATAATTGCTTAGTGGACACGAAAGTATTTTCAAATCATTCATTAGTAAATAAATTTATCTAGCACTTTGTAAAGGCGATTTAAATTGTGGGGAATGAGAACAAAAACAGTCTCGAGTCTAGAATTTAGTTGATACTATATCATGAAATTATATTCTTTATACAATAAAACTGTTTAAATTAACGTATTTATAATAAACGAAATTTAGCAATAACGATATTTACAAAACAAATAGTGCCGTGATAGTGGTTAGTTATAACCACGTGTAAACGTGAATCTAAATTCAAGGTTGCGGATTTACTCGGGCAAACAACACCACTATATTTGTATGTCCTTAATTTTCACATACAATTCATCTTGTGTGCGGCGGGGTATCCACAAATCTGCGTTGGAACAGCGTGGTGGAATTAGGCACGTACATTTGTGTTTATGTCAAATTCAACAATCATAAGATACTCGATATTTTCTTGCAAAAAATCCTCAACAGGTTTTCAAATGCGTACTTTGTCAAATCTTCATCCTACATTATTAGCAGCTACTGGCTTCAATTTCGCTCTCCGTGTCACACCCTGCTCAGAGCCTATACAAACGATATGCATTTTTAAATACAACCAACTTTTATGCTACACGAGAAATGAGCCTTTCTCTTGTAAAATGTAAAAGTTTTTTCTTTTAAGATTACGTGAACACATTTTATGTAACAATTTTTGTCATTTTTTTAGGGAATATACTTTATATTTTTATTATAATTAGCTTTAAATATTAAAAAGTAATAATCCATGTTATATTTTAAAAATGTAGGGTAGTGTTATGCTTTACAGTAACAGGCCTCCTCTCCTTTTTTTTTGAGTAGAAGGATTTGGAACTTATTCTACCACGCTGCTCCAATGCGGGTTGGTGGAATACACATTTGACAGAATTTCAGTGAATTTAGACATATGCAGATTTCACGCATGCTTTAAGTACTACCTTAATGTGACAAATAAAAACTAACTTACAGTGAGTCACATTTTTGAAGCTATTAATTTAGGAGCTATTAATTAAGATACTTACTCTTACTGTACTAGTGTACTTTAACATTTTTAATTATTTATGCTTGTGTTCATTCGCACCACATTTTATCTCTTCCAACTTTAACGTATTTATATTGACATATATGTGATTAATTATTATTTACTGTTAAGCTAATATTTATTGTGTAATGTGATAGGGCATGCTGTGATTACCTGTAATTAGTAGAACATTTACAAAGACTTGACGAGCCGGTTGACGTGGTTGGTAGATACTTGGTACTACTTGCCTTTCACGCCAAAGGTTGTTGGTTTGATTCCCACCCAGGATAGACATTTGTGTGCATTAACATATCTGTTTGTCCTGAGTCGGGGTGTAATTATCTATATAAGTATGTATTTACAAAAGAAAAATAGTATATGGATATAAGTTGTCTGGTTTCCATAGTAGAAACTCTGCTTAATTTGGGATCAGATGGCCGTGCGTGAACAATGTCCCAGGATATTATTATTATTAAAGATGATTTTAAAATGTAATATTGTTTTTTAATCTGATATTACCTACTTAAATATTTAATTAAATAATTAATATTGTTGCCACAGAACAGCTCTATTGAACTTGTTAGTCTATCTGCGCTGGACATATGTAAAATGCCATATGCATTCCCTATTCCATTACTTTCATAATTCGATGGGATAGTAAATCAGACTCGACCGCTTGCCGCCAGATTTCTTTATAATATAGGTAGGACGGGCAAAAGTACCACCATGATGTCTACTTACCATCAGGTCACCATCGGCATAAATATTGGCGCTTTAAGAAATTTTAACATCCTCAATCTGCCACCTATCTTAAGAAGTAAGATTTTACGTTCCTTGTGCCTAGTAGTTACAATGACTTACTCACCCTCCACAATACTAAATAATGTTATTTGGTAGTAGGATATGTGAATCCAGGCTTCTAATGAGAATTTATTGAAACAGAAAAACAATAATCTTTTTTATTAACCTGACCCGAGATTCGAACCTAAGAGCTCAGGGTCTGCGACATTATAATCTAGCCACTAGACTAATATGATATATAATAATATTCTTTAAGGTCATTATTAATATTACAAGAAAAATGACATTGAAAAACCAACAACGTATATGTAGTATGCATTAAGTTTTAAAGGAAGGGAAAAAAAATTTTGGAAGTGGGAACTGAGTTGTTCCCTTGTTTACATAATCATCTCATCAGCATGAAAAATTAAATCGCCTGTCAGAAACGTAGCCGAGATGACAGTTTAACGCTGGAGCATCTATTTTGGTACCATAATTGATATAGTGTTGTTAAAAAAACAGTAACCTTTATGTTGTACTGTTAAGGTTCAATATCGTTTGTAATGTGCTTTATTAAATGTTATTTTCGTATTGTGCTTTGTAAATAAACATAGTGTAAATTAGTGTTAGAGACATTGAGTACGATTAACATATAGAGGAGAGACGAATGGTATCAAACGAGTCATTAGTCATGTTCAAGCTATAATCTTCGAATAACACCATCTGTTATTCCCGTATAGCGAGTTTGTCTTGGAAGAGATATGTGTTATTCTAAATTTTAAGTCCCCTTCAATGTCAGAATGATTAACATATCATTTTAGTTAGAATAAATGGTGACATATTTCGTAAGCCGATAGATAGATAATGATAATTTTTTGTCTCTGTAGTTGCAAGGTACATACATATTATATTGTGGAAACATGTAACACACACAGAGACACCCAAACACATACATATTCTGTTGATATTTAGTATAGAAACTAATATATTTATAGGAAGTCTTTAAGAGAAAACATATTGTATATAATAATTTGTGACACACAAAAAATGGGACGGGTCTGTTACTCCTTAATACAAATTATTTTATAACCTAACGAGGAGTACATTGTTACATCCACTTGATTGGAATTAAATTAATTTGTACAAACCAAATTGTAATATTAAACTACTATGTTTAATCAATATTATTTTTACTTTTTTAATTTAAGAGCACAACCAACAGTGGACACAATATCGCACGAAAAAAACAATACTTTTTAAAAGTCATCTTTGTAAATGTTCCACTAATTATAGGTAGTCTCAGCATGCACTAACACATTATACAAGAAACATTTGCTTAACTGTAAATATTAATTAATCACATAATAATGTCCTCCAGACCGATTTCGGCCACGGCGGCCAATCTCAAGAGAGATTCGCCACTACCCTGCGTACATAATATTGTGTACAAGTGTGTGCGCAAACACAGGTGCACTCTCTATTTCCTAACTCTCATAATCCGATGGGACGGTAATCTTAAGAATTAAAATAGAATTTATACTAAATTATCTGAGACGGACATTTTTTATATGTATAGAAATAAATGTTACTTAATAAAATGAATGAATTATAATCAACAATTACAGTTGAGCACAATTTTTTTTTTTCGAATTGTTTATAGCGTCTATCATGACAGATGTTAAAATCGGTAACCTGTTTACTAATTAAGATGTATAACAATGTTAACTATATGATGTATAATAATGATAATATAGAATACTAATAACGGATGTCATATTTAATAATAATGTAGTACTATGTGTTATAATTTATATGTGTAATCAATCAAAAAATCAATCAACAGCCAATCGTTGTCCACTGCTGAACATAGGCCTCTCCCAAAGTGCGCCAAAGCTCCCTGTCCTCCGCCTTCCGCATCCAGTTGGTGCCCGCCACCTTCTTAAGGTCGTCGGTCCACCTGGCTAATAGTAAGTAAATAATTATACCAATTCCTATGGCTAATAGCTTGTCTTGTTTTTCAAGAAAGGTGATATGTGTAATAATAATGGCTTTATTAAAAAACTAGATTTATATGAGATTTATCCACCTCGATTTCGTAAATGTAGAATAAAAATCTACATAAAATGTTTATATAGTAATACAAATAACTCTGTTTACGCGGCGCTCGCTGTAAAACTCCCAGTCGGCATGACTTTTTCCGTCATCTTCAACTATCATCTTTATATTTGAGGCAATTAATACAAAACCATAATGAATTATACACCTAAACATTTCTCATGAATCACTCGGGCCGTTAGTGAAAATCGTATGAAAATCTAATCAGTATTTTTTTATTATCACGACCAAGTGGGGTAACTTCGTTCAAAACTTCAACAGTAGGATGTAAATTATTTGAAATTTGGTATAGTAAATATTATTTTATTGGTAGCTTAATAAACAATATTGCGTTTCCCACAAATGTTAGCCACCATACACAGAAATTATATTGGATACTGGATACAGTGGAATTTCATATTAATATTCATTTTTGACAATAAATAACAACACACAAAATGTAACGCGTTTTTATAATAAATATACTATATTACAAAACGCTGTTGTACAGAAGATTAATATGACAAACCTATATAACTAGTACTTTCCAATTTTTATGCGAAAACATACCGTACGCATACACAATGTTCACAAGTCTTCAATATTATATTAAGGTTATATTAAAATATTCCATACAATGTTTGTCCTATATGCCTTTCTAAATAATTTTAATTGTAAATCTAATTTGATGAGTTGATCACCCGGGATGGTTTCTGAACGATTTTTTTTTTGTATGTTTGTCTTTAAATATGAAAGTTTCATGTAGATGCAAAACTGGGACAGGTAGACAGTTTTAATTAAAAATAATATAAGTAATATTATGTACATTAACGTTGATTGCCATGTATGATACTTTACGAGTATATTTATATAAAAATAGATTTCGATACAGTATTACAGATCATCATGAAAGTTGGCAAGTTGGCATGTTGTATTTTGTCATGAAGTATATGTTTATAAGCTTTGTTGTAAATCACCGTCATGTAATCGCCATAGGAATTGGTATAATTATTTACTTACTATTAGTATGCAATTGCAACTGTTAAGTTAAACACTGATTTATCTCTTTCTGTCATTATTGATTTGACATTCGAAAGAAAAAGACACATTATTATCACCCGCTAAATAACTTTTATAATTAAGACCGTTATTTTAATCAGCTTGATTTCGTAACGTTATTTAAATATCCTTTGTTAACCAATAAAATTATAGAAAACAATTTTTGTTCAATTCCTGATCGGAGCAATTTTTTTCTTAGTTTCAAAATAGTAAATGTTGCTTCATAAAAATTTTTCTACAACAAATAGTTACTGATTTCTTCATACTGATACAAATAAACGAATCGCCCGACATTTGTAAAAAGCTATTAAGATTTATTTCGAATCATAAAAACGTTTCTAATTCTATTCAACAAATAATAATAAATTTAAGACATTTTCAAAGGATGTTCGTATTAAATAAATGGATACATTTTGTTTCTTACATTTTAGTATTCCCAGATTCGTTAATGTTAATACGATCTATATAATTATATTACAATCGCTTAGATGTATTTATTTTTGCTTATTATTACTGTTGTTTGTATGTTTTCAAGCAGGTTTATAGGAATATGAAAGATTTAATATTTTTTTATGTTAAAATACAATAAATTAACTCTTCTTTATCTAATATACGAAAGGATGTTTTTTACGGAATCTGATGATATATTTATTATTATCAGATTATATATCTGATTATCTCATTTACGAACAACTAGCCATAATATATTTTATAAATGTAAACTCCTCAGATTTCGACACAGCTCGGTGTTTTAAATAACAAGGAAATATATATATAATATATTTAGGCAAGAGGCAATGATAAGTAGTTAATTATGATATTTTTTTAAATAATAAAAAAACAGATACGTCTAAAGTATTTTTTTATGAACGGATATAAAATGTAATAATTGAATTAATATAAAACCAGTAATCTCTGAGAATTGTCAGATATCACACTAAAGAATAAAATATTGTGAATTAAAAACAATTAACACGATCAAAGGTGAGAAAACGTACGATAAACATTTTATGACACTAATAATTTTCTATACGTTGACATGATATCTCATTAATATTCAAATACTAAATCAAACACAATTTAATAACGTCATAAAATCCAACATTAATTAAAAAATCAAACACCGAACCAAACAGTATTGACCAAGCTTCCAAATTATTGTTGCCTTATCTATCCGCTTAATTTTATTTTTATAGATATCAATAAAACTCGACAACACCTAACGAACGAGAAGTAATAAAAGGGGCTTATACCGAATCTATAAACACAAATATTTCCATAATATCACCAACTATACATAAAAACATAATATAATATTGTAATGACATTTACTCGTTTCCAAATGTTTATAATTTAACTGAATATAGAACTCGTTTCATGATCCGCTTTATTGCGATCTAAATACCGATAAATATTTATTAATCAAATACCATAACTAATTTAATTCCAATATCGCTTTTCATATTTTGCGGTACACTTTGAGAAACATAATTCAATACAATCAAAAATATTATATATAGACGTATAAATAAAATATTTAAAAATATTATAAAAGACAGAAGGTTGATTTTAAGTTATAAATACACCATACGATAAGGGAAAAAATTGCTCGTAGGGCTTTGTGTTCGTATTTTGTGGCTAGCTTACATCGCTGGCAGAGCTTTGTGCAAGCTCGTCTGGGTAGGTACCACCACCCACCACCCACTCATCTGATATTCTACATCTAGATATTAGCAAAACAGCAGTACTTGGTATTGTTGTGTTCCGGTTTGAAGGGTGAGTGAGCCAGTGTAATTACAGCCACAAGGGACATAACATCTTAGTCTCCAAGGTTGGTGGCGCATTGGCGATGTAAGCGATGATTAACATTTCTTATAATGCCAATATCTATGGGCGTTGGTGATCCCTTACCATCAGGTGGCCCATATGCTCGTCCGCCTATTTTATAAAAAAAAGTCCCGGTTTCAAATCACGTGCGGCCAATAAAAAGCTATAACGCAAGTCAGATTGCCATCCCATTGGACTTCGAGATCTGTGATTTCGCACACACTTATAACTTACCTCCTACACAGGTGGCTATTCAATCAGGATATATATTATTATTCCTTATCATAGCAGGATAGTGTAGTGTCTACAAAACCATAAACTTACTTTACGTTACAAACATTAGCTGCAATGCGGTGTCTTTGCATATCACCAGCTAAAAGCTAAAATATCTTTGGGATTTCATATCTATAATATGAAGTAATAGACTATTTATCCAAATATACTATTTGCGTACTTTGTATATTAGATATTAATCAGATTTATTAATTTAAATAGAAATAAGATAATTTTGTACATGTAATGTAAACAAACTCAAGGATTTTCAATATAAAACAATACCACAATGAAATAATTACCAAGTTACGTAGTTTTAAATGAGCTATTTGAAAACAGGCTTATGTCATTCAATATAAGCTACTTCTAAGGGAAAAAATTGAACCAAATTATTCAGAAACAAGTCGGTTTTATTACTCAGAATGAAAACCTTATCCTTAAGAGTCAAGTCATGTAGTGAGATATTTACGAGCTATGAATATATGCAAATATATTATCAAGTTTATAATATAAAGAATAAAAATTTAATTGTATACAACGAAAATATTCGCCTCATATTCCAAATTATATCTTTGTTCCGTTTGCAGTCGCAAATACTTGGATCAGTGTTGTAATGTCCTCTAGACCGATTTTGGCCATGGCGGCCAATACCAAGAGAGATTAGCCAACTGCGACATATTCTAGTGCATTAGTGTGTGCGCAAACACAGGTGCACTCTCTATTTCCTAACTCACATAATTCGATGGGACGGCAATCCAACACGACGGGAAAAAGCTTAGGCGCAACGGCTTTACGTGTTTTCCGAGGCACGGGAGTGTACATAGACCAACGAGGCAGTCAATCAATAGGATAATAATACTACAAAGAATTTATTCAAAGTAAAATAGCTCGCCTTATGGCTTTTACTAGATACAGTAGAGCTGGTCCTTAATTCGCACAGAGGATCAGAATTGCGATTTAACGGAGAAATGCTGCTAGCATTCTTGTAACCATTTCAAGCGGTTTTAATTTGTAGAGTAGGTATTTTTAATTTTTATTTGTATAATAATGCCTTTATGTTTATAAAAATAAATATCACGTTTATATGATTGTTAGAAAGGCGAACATTTCAAACCCGTGTTAGTTTTAAATTTTATTTATATTGTGCTAAAACTATTTGAATAAAGTATAATTTTGATTGATACTTTATTTTAGTATTAAATTAGGCTTACTAGCAACTATAAAATACAACATTAAGTCTAAATGAAATAACCGTATATTTACCATTTCGTATTTAACAAGTTAATGTTCTATTACTATATTAAAGCAATGATGTATATCCAAATATTACAGTAAAGTACCTTTTATAAATAACTACTTACATTAATTATTTAATTGAAATAGAATTACATTAAAACTCAATGACTCAATAAAAAACTGATTTAAAGGTCAACACAAAACGCTTATATATTAATGTATAAAACTCTGTATCGACTGCTTAACAATTTCAGTTTTCAAAGATTATGGTCAACGTCTTCAAGAATCACCGTCATATTTTAGACAATTTTACTTTATTGAACTTTAACTTTATTGAATTCTACACTTAAGCCTTCCTGATGAATCACTCGGTCCAATGGCAATGGTGAGAACGTAAGAAAATTCGTTAAGTATTTTTTAAGTTTATCGCGTTTAGACAGACAAAGAGACAGACGCGACTTTTTATAATATGTAGTGAAAATAGGAAGCAGACGAAGAAACACACAATCATGATACAAGGGAATGGAGAACACATTTAAAATTATTAAATCAACAATTGTCATCCAAAAGTATATTATTAAGGTCTTCTTCTAAAACAGTCCCCTGAGTCACGTTTCTGCTATCAATCCGTGGTATTACAGTTTCACCTTAAAACGACCAATGTAACGCTTTGCCGTTTCGTATAGAAAATATTTTATGGATGGATAAATTGAGCCGTGATTCTTGACTGGTCCAGACAGGTGGACTTGCGCAGATGGTATGGTGTAGTATTTCGTGTGTAGAGCCAATCAAAGTGGTCACTCATTCGTAGTGTAAAAGCCTCTTAAGGTCAAAAGAGGTCAATACTGCGGTATTTTTCAATAGATTGATTCGGGGAGCGTATTGGGTTGCCCTTTGATATTTGCTCTTATAGTTTATGTACGGATTTTAAACGCTTACATTTTAGTTTTGTTTTCAAGGATCTTCTTTTTTGGTTTTCTTTATTGTACACGATATATAACTTTGAATATTAATTAGACTATTTAAAGTCAGTTTCTTGTTAGTATAATAATTGAAGTTTGAATTATTAATTTCGGCTAATATGTTAACGTATAAACTCTTAACTAATTCTCGGTCTATTTAACCAACATCAGACCCTTAAGAGGTCCTTTATCTCTTGTTTCTAACAAATCCAGCTAATAAACCATATTCACCCCAATTACACCTCACAACAAGAATATACGTTCGGCGTGAAAAGATTTTTATTGCTATCAAAATAAGATATATATTTGTATGAATGATTAATTTAATCCGTAAATATTATGTATCTAAACCTCACCCATAGTTCTCCATCGAAGATGGCCGCAGGCATTTTAAACAAAACCGCGGTCCAATATTATTATGTAGATACATGAGCCATTGTTCTATAAATTATATGGTATGTATTCTACCCGATAAAGATAAATATTAGTTATATTTTATGACGTAATGATTTATAAGAATAAAAAAAATTCAAAGCAGAATACAATGTAAAACTAAACAGCTGATTATTTTCGCGTCAGATACAAAATCAATTGAAATCGATATCATCTTCGTTCTTCGAATATGTGGAAGTGGAATAAATATTAAAGATTAATGTATGGTATGGTTATATCTTTTAATAACAACCTACGTTTTATAGTCAAACTCTTAGCAGCATTGATTATTGTTGGCAATCATAATTTGAATGTAATTATTTGAATTTCAACCAACTCTTTTAAAATTTATAAACATTACATTTTCTATGAATTTAATAAATTGGAATTGTAATATATGCTTATTTTCAATTAATGGATTATTGTGTGATCGAGTATGTTATTTCATATATCCTAAAACCAAGGATTTTACACTGAACACACATACACGCTTGCATACATACCTATATTTACAAATATGTTTAGAAATGTGTGTCGTTTTAAATATTACCAAAATCGAACTGCCGACACCGCAAAATTTAGCGATTACTAATATATATCATGTATAAATCTTCATATCATATTCCGGAACAATTTCTAACAAATAATTCCAGAAATTTGTAGTGGAGTATTGGTAGTAAGAGTAACAGATTAACAATTTGCTGCGTCTTTTTCTTTTGAATGTTAAACCAATACTAACAGAAAGAGAGAGTGCGAATTCATAAACAACCGCTAAACAACGTTTATAAATAAGGCAGTGATTTCGCCTTTTCTGTCATTATTGATTTGATATTTGAAAGAAGAAGACAGTATTTTTTAACTTATCATATGCCAAGCAAGCAAGGCCGTTAAGAAAATGTCATGTGATTAATTAAAAATAAAAACATTCAGAATACAAATACATGTATATATACACAAATGAATTATCATAACTATAGTGATACATCTTAATAGCTGTTCATTGTATGTCAACCATTCTCATTATAAATATATAGAAATATTACTTAAAAGTCATAACATAATTTCTCTTAATACTTTTCAGGTAAAGAAAATATCACATCTGAGAATAAACATCGTCAGCGAAAAGTAAACATAAAACAGAAACGTATATTTTAGGCACACGTGTAAAAACAACACTAAAAGAAAATCTTCCCCTCGGTAGAATGTCGTTTTATACGTCTACCAAAACCCGACTCATTTTTTATGGTTCCAGCGGCCACCCTGTTAGCTTCCAAAGTTGTAAAATTTTCCGTCCCCTCTCTTAGAATAATTTGACATCAAAGGTCCTTAATAATTTCACGGAATGTTTCTTTTTGTTTAAACGTCAATATTAAATTTGCATGCAACAATGCTCTTCTTTAAACTTAATATTTTAATACATATTTTTATTAATATCTTAATTATTGTATTTATAAAAAAAATTATAACTTAATTTCAATTTCTACATACTAGATTTTACTTAAAACTTTAATCACATCTATCTTCATCTCTCTTATTTTAAGTATTTACTGCATTTTAAAACAAAAGCAGTTTAATGACGTCATTTTCTTTATTTAAGACTTCACTATCGAACTATAAATGAAAATATAGCTAACCTCTGCATGACGGCTTTCTGTTGATATGCAATTTGCAATGAACAAAAAAATAAGGGTGACTATGCCCTAGGCATTTTTAGGGTGACGTTCATTTCACGCTATACATTTGAATAGAGGGATAGGTTTGGACTGAATCTAATACATTTATAGAGGGATCTTTAGGTTAATTGATGCAACGCTTATGGTTATTGGTAGTAATTTGTGTTATTGATGTTTTTGTCCTGTCAGCATCAGGAAGTCTGTTTGTGTATGTAGATGATGTCTCAGCCTTATCACACGCTTGGTTTGTTCAGTGGCGACACGCTCCATATCTTTGTCATTGTCGATACGATTGCGTATGGTTTTGATGTGACGATTTAGTGTGTTGTATGACATGATATATGATCTAAATAATGAAATTATTGTAATGTGATTATTGATACGAAATGAAATGAGATATGGGTACGGCGTAACGTAAAGCAGAAACAGATAATTACGATTTTACTTATAAACATTATTTATCATGATTAGTTAAACAAAGCTGTCTTCTTCTCTCGAACGTCAAATAATAATGACAGAAAGAGATTAATCAGTGTTTGTCTGAACAGTCTCTAAGCGAAGTTTATAAGTACTGTTATTTTTTACTACCTTTATCAATCATATTATGTATTGATAAAGTTTGTGCTAGTTATTAAATAAAGTTATTTTGCAAAGAACTTTGTGAAACTCATTAAATTTCATTTATCTTCATATATTCAATTTATATATTTAGAAACTTTAACCATATGAAAAGTTATCAAATATAAATAATAAAGTTATAATTGGCTTGGTGTTAAAATAAAATATGCACGCGAGCTTCATTATCAATAGGTAGTAGAAACAAAGACCACGGTATACAATTAAATTGTTTCCCTAGGGATGGCACTCTTTGAAACTACTTTGTTAATTTATCTGAAACAATTACAGAATGCGCCGCAACACCGCGGGGAAAGGCAATTCTATTATTTCACGCTTAACTGAAAAGCCTGTAAATAGAGAATTCGTATATTATTAGAGCAAATAAATCCGCCTTAAAATAAAAATATATTAAAAATTATATTTTTATTATGCACATGTAGTCATAATTATTAGGCAAATACAAAATTACACACACATATAATAATTGCACATTCACAAGTGAATATTTCTTTTTTTTTCTAAGGTTAGGTTGTACTGATTTTGCTAACGGCGCATATTAGCCAACGCACTAAACATTTTATTGCACAATTGTGTGCGCAAGATAAGTACACTGTCTATTCCATCACTTATAATCCGCTGGGACGGCAATTGCCACACGATCGGAAAGAGTTCAGACGCAAGAACAAACACTTTACGTGCTCTCTGAGGCATTTTGTACTCTTCCAAATTAAAAACTCCGTGCTGAACTTCTTAACAGAAAAAGTTAATATTTTTATGTGATCTGGGGTTAAAACTTAAGACCTTGGGATTGGCAGCCCCATAAGATAGCTATTAGACAAAAAAAACGTTCAGTGTTTTTAAATATATAACTATCTCGTCGCGTATGAGAGGGGGAAAGTGTTTTCTATCCTTTGTCCTTTTCTGTACCTCTTACAACGAGTATGATGATATTTCATGATGAACAGTTTCGTAAAAAATATTTAAAAGCTTAATAAACAAACAAACTCACTTTCGCATTTATAATATTAGTAATGATAATCAGTATCACGTGTGATGGAAATTCGCCCATATTTTTGGAGTAAATTTATTTTGTTCATATCTATGGCACATTATTTTTCAAATTAGAAGTTAAATTTAAATCCATTATTAATTGAAATTAATTATATAGCAACAATAATTTTGTCTAGTCTAATTTTTGTTACTTAACTCATTTTAATTGAAACATTTAACTATCATAGTACAGAATTGAACACATTATCAAAGTTAATAGCAAGTTTTGGGTTCGCAAATTGTTTGACTTTTGAAGTATGCAACTTGGAACTGAATAAGTATCTCCCGTCCCGTCATACCGTATTAGTTGTTCGGTATTTGTGTTGAATCCTTTCAATTTAATAATAATACATTAAAAAATAATTTATGTTCGCTTAGATTAAAATTTCTCGTTTTTTAAATTGCCCGTGGATTTTCTTTCGCCGGTTCTTCTCAGGTCTGAGGTGCTTACTTTCAAACCTGTGGTATATTTTTAACAATCAATAAGCAAGTGTAACACTTTTATACTTAATAATATTTTTTGACTTTGACTTTGATATTTACTTCAACAGAAAATACTTCAAGCAATGTGATATGGAAAATACTAACTCAAAATAGGATTATGTGCAGGAAATAATGGTCAATTATATCGAAGTACAGTGTCTATAAATAGAGGGGTGAAGCATAAAGGCCAGATCCAGGATTTAAAATGAAAATCTCGGATTTTACATCCTAATAAATAAATTCGATGAGGCAAAGCATAAATAAGCAAATAAGAAGTATAAAATAATATATATATATATATATATATATATATATATATATATATATATATATATTTTATTTTTTTTTATTATTATATATTATATATTATTTATTATAAAAAGCCGAGATGGCCCAGTGGTAAGAACGCGTGAATCTTAACCGATGATCGTGGGTTCAAACCCGGGCAAGCACCACTGAATTTTCATGTGCTTAATTTGTGATTATAATTCATCTCGTGCTTTACGGTGAAGGAAAACATCGTGAGGAAACCTGCATGTGTCTAATTTCACTGAAATTCTGCCACATGTGAATTCTACCAACCCGCATTGGAGCAGCGTGGTGGAATAAGCTCTAAACCTTCTCATCAAAAAGAGGAGAGGAGGCCTTTAGCCCAGCAGTGGGACATTCACAGGCTGTTACGGTTACGGTTATATATATTTTTTTTTATTTTTTTTTATTATATATATATATATATATATAAGAAGTATATAAAAATATAAAATAACAGCCTCTAAATGTTCCGTAATTGGACTTAGACCTCTTCTCCTTTTTGAAAAGAAAGTTTTGGAGCTTAGTCCACTAAGCTACTTCAATGCACGTACAAGATTTTCATCCATGTTTTCCTAACCGCCGAATTAGAAAGATTAATAAATATAAATTAAGAACATGGAAATTCAGTCAGTTGAATTTTAGAATCATTGCTTAAGACTCTCATCTCCCAAAAAATATATAAATTAAAGTAAAAAACTAACAACAAATTTCCACATCACAAAACTCTATTAAAATCTAGTGCATACTAACAAGTATAGATACTACTTAGTCTTGAATAGATCAAGCAACAAAACTAATTTACGAGTACGACCTCAGAGCTGAAATCCGGAAACACAAAACGGGACGTCGTTTGGGAATTTTCTAATTACGATTTCAAAGACACCTCGTTTGTAGAACATGTGACATCCAAGTGAAAAAGGTCACGTACCGAAATTGGAAATTCGACCAAAGTTCTTTCAGCAGAGTGCGTCCAGATTTGCTATTTGATTTCTTATTAACGTATCTCATTTCTAATTTGTAAAATTGAACGAATGACTGAAGATCAGTCGAGCGTATTTGCTTTTGTGATTGCGCTTAATTGCTTCTAATATTGGTGATTATTTTTAAAATTTGATGATTTAATATATAACGTTTGCAATAAATTATTTATTATTTGTTCATTCGGAATAGAATTGGATCGAAGGAAAAGTATCAGATTGAATGATTGTAATGTTCATTACTTTATAGTGTTTTTATTATTGTTAATATTCGATGATTTAATTAAATAATTAATAATGGGCTATTTATTGATTATTGTAGCATTATTTTTATTTAATGTAATATATATCAGTAGCTCTTATGCATTTGAGTATATAACAGTTTTGCCGAAAAACGTATATTCGATTACCGATTATGGCATGTGATAAGCATATTGTAAATAGGTTTCTAAAAAACACTCAGTCAATTAAGAATTGATATACATTTTTATTTTGAAGTCCAAACTGCGTTGTACTAAAAATTATTTCAAAAAAATATAATATTTTTACAGTAAAATCACTCACGAATTTTTTTCGTTCAAAATATGTCAGATAGCATTTTTAAAAATATCTAATATTTTTATATTTTGACCATTCGGACAATGTATGTAACGTATGGTTCTAATGAAAAAACCTTTTTAAAAAATTCTAAAAACTGAACAATTCCAATAGAAGAGTCAATACAACTACGAACAGAGTATCATAAATATATTCCGATTACTAATAAAACATATAAATAATCTGTCGATATATTAAAATTCTTGTAAATCATATAATAAATTATCACATATAACAATGGTATATTCATATATTTTACTTCCAAGACGCAACATAACGATTTAATTATAAACAGTACGAAGTTTTGTCCCTCGGTATTTTCTTCGGAACCTAATTTGAGTTCAGCATCTGCGTAACCCTATTGCAAAATAATTACCTAAAAGTAAGTTATGCACCCTTTACTGTATCAAATTTGTGCAAATAAAGTATCCTTAAAATATAATATATTAAAGAGGAGCCACATGGCGAATAGAAACGATAATATAATCTTCTATGAGTATGATATTACTGGTGGCTTTTAGTAGCTCACAATTGTATTGATTACATAAAGTACGGAAAAGATATTAAATAATTTTGACCAAAGAATAGTCTGAATAGCTGTTTAGTTTTTCATATATTATTATTTTTGCTGTAAATATAAAGCGACCGTTTTCAAGGGAAACTACTATCTCACTCTTATCAATTATATCATCATCCAACGGGACAGCAAATCCAACACAACCGGAAAAAGTTTAGGTACACTATCAACGGCTTCAAACTTCCAGACTCCAGGCTGCTTCTGAGAATTTTTGAAAAAAGACCAATATGTTATTAGCTCGTGGTTTAAAATTTTCATCATGTTTTGTACAGCTTAATGTAATTTTTACATATAATTTTAGTTTTTGAAAAATATTCCTCGCTTATATAATCAAAATCAGAAATCCTTTTAAATTGTTAAATTGCTTAATATAATTGCATCGATCGTCAACAAAAACACTCGAAGTGGCACGCGTCGTTTTCATTGTCCGATTGAACAGAAATCCGATTATTTATAAAGCAAAACTAGAATAACCATTTTAACCTTTATATGTACACCAATATTGATCATATTGGCCTGCTGTATATATTAATTGCTCGGGTGTACTATTATTCGTACCATAAAACTATGATAAAAAAGAAATGTTTATTGGCTGAAGGCAATCACGATGAATAAAAATATTAGCTCTTGCACTGAGGGAACACCGCTCATTCTTATCGACAATGGAGCTTAAATATTGATTTAAAGGGCTATATTTCAACTGTAGACAATTATTCCTTAATGATCGATATTATTATATAACTTAAATATAAAGTTAAACAAAATGTTATAATAAAATAAACTATGTAGTTGTACAAAAATCAAAATGATATTTATTATTTATAGGAAGCATTAATAATATAAAAATATACTTTATACAAACAGGATCTTCAAAGCAATTTTAAGATTGTTATCTTACAAGATAAATTAAATAAACAAGCTACCACTGGTTCGCGTTATATCTTCTACCGAGAACTGGCAAACAACCTAGTAGTTACTTCACACTGTTAGTTATAACATTTCAATTTAATGATCGTTTTTAAAAATTAACCAATACTAACTCCAAGCTAGCTTATCTACACAATTTTTTATACAATAATTTTGCTTATATCTTGATATTTTTAACATAAACTTTACATAATTATATTCTTATATTGTTTTATATCATAATATATTAAATGGGTTTTTAATATAACTTCCCAGTCACAGGAGTGTTTAATTTGACTCAACCAATTACATTCCTTTTAGGGAAATTAACAAGCCGACTGAAGCCGTAGAAATTCAATCCAACCAAATCTGTATGTAAATGTATTGTAATTGTGGAGCCGATATTCGTATTACAATTTCTATGTTGATTAAGCGTGTAGCGAAATTTATGTATGCCTCTCAAATTGTTTGATGTTTCCATAGTATAATTCTGTTTACGCGTTTTATACTTAGGGTTAATATGAATATTAAGAAATTAGTAGTTGAAAATAGACTAGACTTTATATACCCTTAGACCGACATTATGGTAATATAATTCAGTTTCATTATTATATTTCATGTTCATGAGTAATATTGATTTTCGTTACACGATGACAAGTGAACGTAAACTATCAGTTCGGAGTAGAATCTCTCGAGAAGAATGAGCATGATACATTGATTAATATTTTTTTCAAATGTCAATATAAATAGTAAATTATGCACGATAAACTTTAAAGATTAAAAGCATAGTATCAACGTACGCTAAACGGCGCTTGAGTCGTATGGAAATAATATACAAAAAGAGAGATCGCAACGCATTAATAAAAGAACATTTTAAAATATTTTAAAATATTGTTAGATCGTTTAGTAAATGTAAAAGTGAAAATGATCATCTCACTGAAAACAGAATGTCAGTATTAATTAAATAAGAAGCAGTTATTTTAATCAGAAGTGAAAATGAAATCCAATATCCCTTGAGCCGTAATCGTTGTTCAGTGCCATAACCGGTCGACTGTCACACTTAAAATAAATTACAGCCCTCGCGCAATTTCACACCCTTACAGTCCCACTAATTGAACCAAAATACACTTAAATTTTCTTTGTGTCTAGTAATTTTAGCCTCAGATGGGGTCAGCAACCCCATCACAATTAATGTGGATAACCTTTGGATGTCTTGGATCGGAGTTCCTTAATTAAAATTTTTGGCATTGCGTGTTGATTGTTTTGAATAAACTCGTTATGTAACTATCTTACATGCTGGTCATAGCATGAGCCCCGCACCATATATATAAATATGTTTTTTAAATATTTTATTTCTATTCTTTCATGTGTGTGTGGGATGTTAAGAATCTGTTGATCTGCGGATATAAGCTTATGAAATTCTGTTTAATCATTTAAGTACTACGTGCGAGCACGCTTTGTATGAAATCTCAAAAATGTAATTGATTTTGTTCCCTATTAAAACAAGAATGTATGAAAGAGGCCGATGAAAGAAAACATCTGTTTTATACCTTTTTAAAATAAAATAAATACATATACTTGGACTACAAGTGATTTGATAACAGAGATCTATAACTGTATACAACATCATGGCGTAAAAATATGCCATGTAATATTTTTAAAACGAAATGAAATTAAATTGTACTAAAGCTCATATTAAACTGTGACGCTCAATGAATAATGGTTTGAATAAATTCAAGTAAAATATACGTATGAAAGAGGATACTAATACTCCATTTGTTGTTAGCAGTTTTTTTATAAAATCGTCACGACATTTGAAATCGCACGACGTGATCATATTGATTCTTGTCAACTACTCGTGATCTCCTTTGACCTGTCAGATATTAGTCACAACAGACTGCGACTGATGTTGCTTGTCTAGAAAAGCAAATTGTCATATTATCTCCGTTATAATTAAGTAAATAATATAATTATCGTAATTTCTTACTGCTAAACAAGTGAAAACAAAAACGTTTGCTATCTTTAAGTAAGGCCTTACTCATAAACGTTGTTCAGCAGGGTGATTAGTTAAACAATACTGTATATTCTTCTTTCGAATGTCAAATCAATTATAACAGAAAGACATAAGAGTTGTACATATTAATAAGATGATACTCATATATATTTATTGAAAAAAAACAGGAAGTAAAAGAGTTGAAAGACGAACGTTAATTTTGAAAAATATAATGGAAATCAATCCAGTTTTTTAGCAAAAATTAATTTGTTACGCTCATCCAATAATACTGTTAAACATTTAAGTTCCGTGAAACCAACCTACCAGCAAAATCCCAAGGTTGACGTAAGACAAATAAATAAAATTGAAGTGTCTGTCTGTGATTTCAACATAACAGCCTCTTTCAATGTAATTTGGATATTCGCGTATTACCAATTTTTTTCCAAATCAAATTGTGACGAAACTCCTTTGCGCTGTCGAAGTCGCGGGTTTGGCTCTTTTTTAATATACTGATTTCAGTTGAATTATAAAAATGCTAAACTTGTCAAAATACATATTATAACTATTGGTATTTACTAACTTTTATAGTTAAATGAATGATTTTACAATTTAGTTAACATTCTAAGTAACATTCTACTTCTTGTCTGTTGAAATAATTGTCCGTACCATTTTTAGGTTGACATATAAATCCCATTGCTAGCAAGGAGATGTAATTCCTAAAAAAACATCTCTATGATAAAATGTAAACTGGGTTCTGTACATATGCGGGTCTTCTGAGCTAACTGCGTATATATTCATATTGTCGGCGACAATTATATGCGGCGTTATTTTCTGGAGGACGTGTCCGGTGTCTGCAGAATTTTCCTCTCATATCTCGTCTGAAATGCTCTTAATTTAATACGTATTCCATTACACAGTAAGAAAGTAACATTTGCTGGCATTGTTACCGGAATTCTAAGCTTCTTCTAGTAATAACATTTCGTTTCTAATTTTTGTTTCACTTCATAACGCAACGCATTCTACCTCGGTGAAATTGTATTTTTAAATTACATACTCTATTATTTAAAAATATGGAATGAAAATTCGTTGTCATTTCCACTCTGTAAACATACTGTTACTTTTTTTAAATAACTAAAGTTTATGGTCTGGAAACATACATGGAAATAGAGGTCTGTGCATCGACGATATAATTAGTGTTTTAAGCTGTTATATACATACAGTTTCTATAGGCTAAAATAAGGACCTTAAGGTGGCTAGGCTAGGCCTTTGAAAAATAATATAAAAATGTGCTTAATAGTCATAAAGAAAATGTAAATTAGACATTTACAGGATGTTGTTCTTACTTCTGACCTCATAATATCTAATTCTAATTGAAAAAAAAAACTATGATGCATTTAAGCTACGTGTAATTGCTTATAATGAAACTGTTATTTCAAAGCAAATTACCAGTTAGACCACTGACATAGAGAGAGCAGATGACGGTCTAACCTACAACAGTTAACGCGCGGACATTGTTTCTTTATGTATTTAATTTGAACACCAATGGCCGCACGCATAATGGCGGCAGCATGTCGCCGCGGTTTGGCGAATGTGCGCTTTCATGGTTTTACAAAGACACAAAGAAATATGAAGAGGTTAAATATATACGGTCATTTATATAATAATAAACTTTATTTATAACAGAAATTGAACATAGAACATAGTAATAATAACAATAAAAGATTGTTCCATTCAATTTCATTCAGGTTATCTGTTATATACATACATAAGAAACTTAAAACTCTATCATATCAAAAAATGGTTAAAATGTCACGATGGTAGAGTTTTGAATGATTTTCGTGGCAAACTGTATCATTGGCGGGCAAAGCAGCGGCTTCAGCTAGTTTCTAAAATTTATCTCCTGTTATAGTTTCAAATATAGTTATATTTGAAATAAGTTCCATATATTTTTTCATAACCTTACTTACCTCATATATGTTGATTTTTTTTAATTTCAAGTTAGCTCCTTCCAGTTAATCATATTAATTCAAATATTATATATGTATGAATTTAATAGCGCTGTCCGGCTGTTGCGTCGCTGTTATATTAGGTACATACATCACATACAATAGACTGACCAACTAAACAAATTTTATATATAAAAAAACTCATAATAAGGAGCTTAAAAACTGATTCAATTACTGATAATTATAACTATCGATAATACTATTAATACTTCCTCTAATGTGTAATTATGACTCGCAGCCCTTATCCTATTAATAGGAGGACATGCATCGTTGATATACCAGCTAGATTATAAGCCAGCAAACATCGAGGTCTTGGTTTCAAATTTCTGTGCCTCGGAAAGCACGAAAGCCGTCGTCGCGTTTGGACTCTACTACCACTTACCATCAGGTGGAGTAGAGTCATTTGCCCTCCCGGCGAATATAAAAAAAAAAAAAAGAAAGCGCGGTCCTTCGCCTGAACTCTTGGCGGTTGAGTTGTCATTCCATTGTACTATGAGAGTAAATGAGTAGAGGGTGATATTGAGCTTGCACACACACTTGTATAATATGCTTTGCGCTGATGGTTTGTCTTAGTGGAGAAAGGCCGCCGAGACCAAAATCAGTAAGATTGGTAGATTGTTTTATTGCCTCATTCGCTTAACATTTTCTTAAGTCGCCTATTACGATTTCCGTGGCAACATTATGTTTAGTTGAGTGAATTTTGAATTAAACACATAGTTAACTATATACTATTAAATATATATATTATTGTATCGTGTAAAAAGCTTTATTTGTGTTTGTTATTAGTAGATTTAATTCATGAAAATTATAATATAAAAAATAAAATTTTGAGAAGCTTATTAAAAAGTTAGTTCAACTACACTTTTACCACATTTAACCCGAGGCCTGGTTTTAATGAACGATTGCTTGTATCAATTAAGCGGTTTCATTGATAGACGTAATTTAATAAAAAAAACTGTTTATATTTTTCGTTTTATAAATTTTGATTGTAGAGACCTTTGTTGAATCAATCATTTTAATTGGTTTACTATACCGCGAATGATGTATAGTACAAACGAAAGAGGTTTTACGATGTTCGTTATTTTTATTGATTTCAGTCTTCTTGTTCATATTTTTATTTTAAATGATAAATTATTTAAAACTAGTGTTCGCCCGCGGATTTGCCCGCATGTTATGTAAGGGGGAGAGGATGTAATAAAAAGTAGCCTAAGTCCTTCCAAGCTGCTCTAATACGAGCCGTAAATTTGTAGACATGTGGCAGATTTTCATACGACATATCTAGACTTTCTCGCGCTGTTTTCGGTAACCAACAAGCACGAGATGAAATATAAACTCAAACTATAGTAAATACATCGGTGCTTGCCCAAATTTGAACTCGCAATCAAGTTAGCAATTCTGTATGATAATTGTATTTAGTATGTTATTAAATTGTTCATTAAAATTGATTAATTTTTTTTTAACTGCAAGTTTAATTAAGCTTTTAAGGTTACATGTCTTCTTCTCGTCGACTATCTCACTCCACGTAGTTACGTTCTTTCATATTGAAATATCTTATTGGACTCCATTGAGAATGTCGGTAGTGCCCGAAATTCGATCTGAAGAACTGTGTCAGTAAGTTTTGTTTATATTATATATGTACATCGACTTCTATAATGACAATCAGACATTTTTTCCTATTTGTTTTTAAGTGCTGAAATAAGCCGAGAAAAAAAAATTAAGGCGAGATATATGTAACCCCATAAAACAACTTAAAACTTCAATTTATATTCAATTTACTCGACGTTGTTATCTACATCTCTTTGTAATTTAAATTTCGAACGTATCTCATAAAACGTATCCCATAGCGGACAACGCGATAAATATAAAACTACTTAATTCTAAACAGTTTAACATTTCAATAAAGTATGTTTAATTTACGGATACAGCGATCGCAAACAAGCGTAACCATTCCACGTATCGTCATAAAGGCCATTTTTATTGCTCACTGTTAACATAAACTTCATCCAGTTTCATCCCCCAACGGCTTTAAATGCAATCCAAACGCAGTAGAAGCAGAAATTATACCAGCATTTACTTTCAACGATGCACTCAAGATATTTTCAAAGCAGCAAAGTAGGTACGTTTAAACGTCGGATTATTTTTATATAATACTAGCTTCGTTCGCTACTTCGATTATCATGACACGTTCGCCTCTGAATCCTCGGCAGCTTTGATACAGCTCAGCTCTATTTGACTCTTCTTAAAAATATAGAAAAGGTTTCATTTTATGATAACTCGTGAACAACAAAGTTATTTTATTTGTGGATTAACGGTTTTTTTCCGATATTTAATATTGTAATGTTGTGGCTTATAATGATTTTTACAAATAATTTTAGTTAATTTGTTACATTATAAAATTACCAAATTTATACTTAATCAAAGAAATCTTATTTCACTATAAATTGTATTATTAATTTGCAAGAATATTAACTAGACATATGCTAAATAATGAAGTAATTTTTAAATTATATTATTATAAAACTATTATATATTCAGTTTTTTTATAGGTAGGCGGACGAGCATATGGGCCACCTGATGGTAAGTGATTACCAACGCCCATAGACATTGTAAGAAATGTTAACCATCCCCTACATAGCCAATGCGCCCCCAACCGTGGGAACTAAGATGTTATGTCCCTTGTGCCTGTAATTACTCTGGCTCACTCACTCTTCCAACCAGAACACAACAATACCAAGTACTGCTGTTTTGCGGTAGAATATCTGATGAGTGGATGGTACCGACCCAGACGAGCTTACACAAAGCCCTACCACCAGTAAATAAAATAAACAAACTGCTGCTGTATAAATTTAGCTCTTAATGATATCATAGATTAAGCACTATTGTTGCATATTAATGAATTTCATAGTAATAAATATATTTAAAAAAAGCAATGCACTTAGCGTTATTTCAAAAACTCATAATGTAATCAAATCTTTGAATGCAGGATAAAAAAGTTATAAGGTACTTGAGCTAGAATAGCCTCGTACAAATGGATAATTTATATGCGGAACCCGTATCTTTGACCGCACACTCGTTTCACTTATTTCAGTATTAGACCCCCACTAATTTTGTTTACTTATTCATTAAGACGAAGAGCTATAGCGGAAGCGGAATGTTTTCTGTTTTAGGTTTTCATCGTAAATTCAATAAATAAGGGCCTTTTATTCAAAGCCAAAGGTCACATTTATAGGTTCTGATGGAATTTGTTTTAAATTAAAAAAAAAATCTTAACTAATATTATAAATGCGGAAATGAGTTTGTTTGTTTTTTATACTTTATTTATTTAAATACTTGCACCCCGCAATATATGGATGGTAGGAAAATAGCATTAAATATTTTATATCATTTGAAGTAATAAGACATTGCATACGTTGTTATAATATTATTGTAAATAATCAAAATACATGGATGCATTTTCATTGAATTTGATTTTCAAGATTTATTATTTATATCCGTATTCCTATAAATAATATATTTTTCAAATTTTATTCCAATTTTAAATCTAATATTTCCTATCAAATAACGTGAAACACGAAAATGTGTATGTAAAGCGGAAAAAGATAAAGAATATTGTCCATGAACGCGGCATACAAGATTCTTCAATATTTTCAGATTTACGTACAAAGGGCAACATTGATAAGAACAAATAAATCTTATCACTAGTGATATAAGGGCTATATTTCTCTACAATTTTTATATCTAGATCAGTTGCCTACAGTCCAAAATGCAACGGCCGGCCGTGGTTTGACTGACTGCCGAATCGCATTTTGAATTATTCATCTAGTTACTTCCAAAACTTCGCCCGATTCAAGCACCCTATAGAATATTGCTTTGTTTTATAATACAGGAAATACTTATATGATATTTAACTTTATAAATTTTTATTACATTATTCGTTTTAAGAGCTTCGTACTGTTTAAAAAGAGAACAAAGGTTTTCTCTGTCTTCTATCTTTTCTGTTATAAATCCGCTCTAGAAGAAAATGTTTTAGATATTTTTTTTATATAACAATATTTTTCTATAATTGTGTCGATGAACAAAATATACGAGCTTTTCTATATTATATTTTATATATACCTTAATATAAATATTATTTAAAATAAGAGTGGTGAAACCAAAAATATTTCAAATAAAGCTACAAATAAAACTAATATCACATATTATTTAAATGTCATTATATTCACCCAAATCTATTAAATTATGCTCAGCGCAATTACCTCCCAAAACTGAGATTACACATACAACAATTACGGCTGACTAATGTAGAATCCCATCTTAATTGATAAAAACAACAATAAAATCAATTTAAGCATTTCTTATTCGTTAGGTAACACACGAACAAGCTTCATTAGATTAAGTGTCGATTCAGATAAAATCAAACAAGCAGCAGTGACTAATCCCTTTAATCTAATTCACTAATAGACTCCAATAGCGTTCCAACAAGTCCAACCAATAAGTCAGGTCGGACACGTGCCTGCAACATCCGTTACCCATTCGACGCACAAATCGCTTCGTTTGCGAAGACAAATGGGCCAGTCTGCCCGCCTGCATATACATTCCATTTTACAAAAATTACCCCTAAAAGAGTTCAAATCCAATATCGCTGGCAAGCGTAAATGGTTCCCGCTGACGTTTCCATATTTTTTATTTACTCTACCGCTTAGCTTAGGTCTTCTGTTTGCAAACGTTTCGCTGCTCGAGTTATTTCTTTCTACGAATTGATATTTGACAGCGAATAGCTCGCGTGCTTCGACTGTGTCACGCTTCGTACCTTTTTGTTAAATAACAATAGGAAATTATGCAGTGATATGTGTTAGGGCCATTGTTCGATTAGCTATCGGCACTTGAAGCGATTGAAAGGAATTCTGTTGGCAATATTTAACGCCGACGGTGGCATCACAAGGCGTTTCGTTGGAGATACGTTTTGAATCTAAATTGCGTATTTAACTTTGTAATTAAGATAAATATCGTCGATAACAGTTCTAAAGTACGTGGTAGCTGTGTCGCCCCATCGAAAACTTACTAATGATCAAAAAAGTAAACCGTTTGTAGTCGATAATATGTTAAAAGACGCTTATTATAATTCCAAAGGGAATGAGAATTTTTCACTTTTTAATTACACTTTGTTTTGTATTTTTGTTTATTTTGCTGCTAATTTATACTTCGACTGATATCAAAATTTGGTTCATTATAATTATAAATATTTATATATTTTACAAGTTTCTCTTTCTTGTACATATATTAAAATTTATTTTATTTTCAAGATCAAGTCGAGTCAAAGTCAAAATCTTTATTCAATATAGTTATTCTCATTCGAAAAGAATGTCAAAGTTGAAGAGAACCATTTTTTTTCAACCATTTTACTTACATTTAATATTTTTTATCAGAACGACAAGAAAGCGATTCTGTTATTCGCAAGAAAAAAATATCATTAATTTATCATAAAGAGAAAAAATATCACAAGTTCTTACTGATAATAGTTACGATTTATGTAGTAAATATTTATATATAAGACCATTAACTAACTACCTCATTGCAGTCTTCGCTAAACATATTAAACTGTAGGCAGAAGCAGATGTAGTCATTAAGTGCCAGATAAACTTTAACCGCTCGCCTCCGCCGATATCTTTATTGCGCTGCTGAGAAACAATGCCTTAAAATTAAAGCCAAATCCGAGGAGATAATCTAAAGGCATCTGATAAAAGGCGGGAATTTAAATTGAGTACAGTCATCTCAATAAGCGGCTTGGCTCCAAACACGGATCGTAAATTTGACGCCAATTGTTTGTTTTCCACGCAAAACGCTCACACTCTGGAGAAAAAATGTGAGACAGATTAAATAGGAATAGCCCGAAATTAAATCCGATTTTAAAATGCCCAGTAAAATTGTTTCATAAATAAAAGGTATACTCAAACGTAATTATGTACATAATATATATTTACTACCGCTATATATATACCGCTTTCGAAGACGGTTAAAAATAAAATATATCATTCATATATCTCTAAATTAATTTAAGCTTAAGAGTTAGGTACTTCAATTTGTTTAAGATTACAATATTTACTATTTTATTTTTATGTTTCTGAAAAACCGACATTGGTAACTTTGAGCGTAGCAAATTAAAAACCTTAAAAATACAGCTGATACGGAAGCACAAGTTTACAACTAAGGAAATAGAAAACACACAATGGAAATGAACCTAAATAAAATGTTCGACGAATAGCGCTAACTGCAGTTGACTTAGTGTTGAAATTTTTAAACCTTATAACGATATATATGTATAAATTATTTACTGGTTGTAGGGCTTTGTGCAAGCTCGTCTGGGTAGGTACCACCCACTCATCAGATATTCTACCGCAAAACAGCAATACTTGATATTGTTGTGTTCCGCTTTGAAGGGTGAGTGAGCCAGTGTAATTACAGGCACAAGGGACATAAAATCTTAGTTCCCAAGGTTGGTGGCGCATTGGCTATAAGCGAAGGTTGACATTTCTTACAATGCCAATGTCTAAGGGCGTTTGGTGACCACTTACCATCAGGTGGCCCATATGCTCGTCCACCTTCCTATTCTATAAAAAAAAAAGAAAAAAATCGCATAACTTTATAACTCAATGCAAGTTAATAACGCATTAAGGTTAACTCTTTCTCAAATTATGAAGCTTCTCAACAATGTCAAAAAAATGGAAATTCTTGTAAATACAAGTATTTTAATATGAACCCAACTTGCAAGATATTATTGATGTAAAACTAAATTTTTCAAAACACTCAGTAAATGAAAATCTGTAATTTGTTTTCACCTAATTCAATCTTCTAAACCCTGACCGAAACATTGTCCCTACACATAAACCCAACAATAGAAGCAAGAACACTTGATGCTAAAAAAATATAATATCATACTTAAAGGCATATCCACGTATTACGTACATACATCAGGAGCCGTAAATCTTAACTTGTGCAGCTATCTCGGGGTATAAAATTGTTTTAGCGTACACATACCTACCCACGTATCGATAGCAATCTATATCAGTAGTGATTTGCAAAACTACACTGATTTATTTGTCTGGTTTTAGATGTTAACGTATTTTACTGTCTCGGTATCACGCTAGACTTGGCTTTGTTGCTATAGGCTGGTTTGAGTGCCATATGAAATTGTATGAACAAAGTTTATTGTAGAAGGAATATGTGAAATATCCATATCATAATTTTATACTCAGACGCGTCGAGCTGATAAATTATGTTTATACCATCTGTATACTAGATATGCTTTTTTTATGCTTGATTACTAGTTTAGTTGGTTATATGTGAGTTTTAGAATACTTTTAGATAGTAAACGTTCAACTATTATTGATACATATGAAAATAAAGTAATTTAATTTATCCATATATCAAAAATGCGTTTTTTTCCAGGAAAGACCGATATATTTATATATATATATATATAAAAGAAAACCTTATCTTTATTCAAAATTTTAGTCAAATCGTTAGATCGGATTTCGAGATACACGAAATAAATTAATTTTATATGTATTGTTATAGGTAGGCGGATGGACAAATAGGGCACTTGATGTTAAGTGGTTACCACCCCCATAGACATTGGTGACGTAAGAAATATTAACCATTCCTTACATCGCCAATGCGCCACCAACCTTCACTTTCCACATAATACTTTTGAACACATTCAGCAAATGACAAGTCGCAACAATAAATAATTAATTACTTTTACCTTCCCGTTCATTAAGAAAAATGGCGGTTTTAAATTAGCGCGCGTCTTTTATTTTTTTAACAACGGTGTTGTATGGATCAAGGGTATCCTTACTGTATAATAAATATACTTTGTTTTAAATATATTTTTGGTCAGTATAATTGTCTAAAACATAAATCGAAAATATCAACTAATAGTCGTTTTCCACATATGATTGATATAATTAATTGTACTTTTAAATACAGTTTAAAATGTACAAATTTCAATTTACCATAACGCTAAAAACAAACCAAGTGTACAGCTGAATTTAATTGAAAACCGATTTCTATATTATACATTTAGTTTAATATTCAGCACATTGTTCCGTATTTAAATATGCGGGCCTATCTTTATTGACAGCTAATATATGTTCAAATAACTATTAAACCCGTTGAATCTGCAGTAAATCTTTGTTAACATGTCACGCAACGGTTTTTCAATAAAATTTATGTTGCATGCAATTCACGCTTCTACGTTTCAATTCGGTGTTTGAGTTTACAACTGACTTGATGTTTTGTTGGGTTTTTATAGCATTCGCAGGTACTGTTAATTAGATAAATGTATTTCTATCTATCTTTACATTTATTTCAGTATCACAGTCGTGTATGTAACATAAATTTTTCAAAATTAGTATCTGATACTAATTTGAACCTTATTATGTTTATTTATGTTATATTATCAGTGGCTCACCCTCATTAACCTTATATGGAGGAAAGTTTTGATCTTGGGAAATCATTTATTTATTTATTTATTAAGGATCTCCAACAAAGGATACACACTTGCGAGTATATTATATCGTGGAATAAAATTTTAAAATATGTGTGCTTCTTCAATTAATGGAGACCACAGCAAGCAATTCATGCTTAGGATATTTTTTTTTTAGTATAGGTAGGCAGACGAGCATATGGGCCACCTGATGGTAAATGGTCACCACCGCCCATGATAGACATGATTGTTTCAGATGTATTCCTGGATATATTCTAATGAATCTCATCCCATCCTCATGAAATTGACATAATTACATTAGTATGACATTCCTTACATTATCAATGCGTTCTCAACCAACGCTTCAAACCAAGTTATTAGGCACCCTCGTGCCTCTAATTACGCTGGCTCACTCACCCTTCTAACCCCAACTTAGGAACACAAAATATTTGTCAATAGAATAAATGATGAGTTGGTGTTAACTCGACAGAAGCTTCTCTGGTTCCGCATAAAGCCAGTAAATAAGTTCAGTATAATATAACAACAAAAACGAATTACTAAAGAAAGAAAATAAATAAATACAGATTATAAATAATGTATGTGATATTTTAAAATGAAGTATTATAAGGACAATGAATAAGAAAGCCTATCAATTAATAACACTTGGTGGAAAGGCAAGCCGTTTGGGCAAGCCCGTCTTCGTAGGTGCCCACTTATCTTATATTCAAACCTCCAAAAAGTTGTTGTTGTTCCGGTTTGAAGAATAAGGCAGCCAGTGTAACATACACAAGGAATATAGCATCAGAGTTCCAGCAAATTAATCCTGTGGATGACGGTGACCACTTACCATCATGTCCGTCTACCTTTCCTTTTTTGTCTACCTTTTTTATTCGAGTTCAGAGCATTTCGTTCATATCTGTACTTTGGCAGGGTCCCAAAAGTAGTGTTGGATGCACTCAGTAGCTAGCATTGATATTTATCTTTTATTTATTATACTTACATATCTAAGTGCTTTCAAACAATTTGTTTCTATATTTTGTAGTGTATTTTAAGCATACGGGCCCATATTTCAACCTTGAAACCGATGATTCAGAATAAATGTTCCAGACAAAATGAGAAAGAAGTTTTTTTCAAAATTTACTTTATATAATGTATTTCGGATAACGTTTTAAGACATCCCTCTTTGTTGTAATTGAATTTTGTTTTATTTCATAAATATGTTGTTTGATTTTGTGTTCTTTGTGAAACTTTAAAATATTCTGTTTGCGAAATATAATATGAGAAAAGAGATGCGTATGATTTATATACTAATATTTTCAAGAGTACAGCAAATATTGGAATGTCCTACCAGTGTCTGTGTTTCTCGACCATTATAAATCCTTACCTATACCTTCAAGGCAAAGATTGAATAGCCATCATCAGGGTAACACGTTCTACCTCAAGATGGCTTCCCAAGGTCGGCGCGTGATTCTGTGGACTATTAACCATATAAGCCACGCACCGTACTGAGGCTCTTCCAATGGTGCGTGTCAGTCTGTGACAGTCTTCGATTGTGACGGCAAAGTGTAAGCCGAGTCAATAAAAAAAAGTTCTAATGACCGTTTTACAGTTGTGGATTTGACATTAGTTGTATAGTTCAAAATGTTGCTTGTAATAAAACTCATTTAATAACGATTTTCATATACTGATTCTCTAATATTATAATGGAGCATGTCAGACAGTATTGTTCAAAATCAACCGAATTAATCACGGTGTCAGTGGGATTCCTTATTTTAATTTACACTTTTAGTGATGCGTCCATGTATCGATAAAACAATAATTTAGTTTTATAAGTGAAATACCTATTTTTACATGATTGGCCAATAAAGGAGCGTAATATTTTTAGGGTTAATTTATGAGAGTTTTTTTATTCCACTATAACTTTTAAATGACTGAATAGATTTCTATGTAATATCGTATCGTTAGTCGCATTATCTAGATTGATACTGGTTATAAATTAATTAAGCCAGAGCAGTCGCGTTTTTAATATTAAATTATTTTAATGTTTTTTTGTTTTGTTTTAAGTACCATAGGTACGGCTTAAGGCTTCACATATTATGGGAAGTAATAACTCCTAAATGATTAGATGGCGAAGCAATTATAAGCTGATTTCTAAAATTTATATATTATTAATAACGAATACTTATAAATTTTTTAATGACGAATTGTAACATATAAACACATACAATAGGTACAACTTTTTCTTTTATGCAATAATAATTTTATCGATGTATTTTTATAGTAGTTACATGCCTTTTTCTATCAGTGATCCGTCATGAACGTTCGTTGTGTTAATTTGATTTGTTCCCGCCATCTCCAATCACAAATGACTGACGACTGAAGGTCATTGGTCATTTTAAAATTTCTAATTTATGACTTTTAAATTTGATCAATTTAAATTAAATCCAATAAATTGTAACATCTGCGGGAGATTTCATATATTCAAATAGATAAACGATTAGGTTAAATTAAATATACAAATATTAAATCCTTTAAAAGTCCTAATGTAATAATAAATAAAAATTGAAAATTTTATTACTAGATTCTAGATTCAACCAGGCATTTTTTTGCCACGGTAGCATGCAAAAGCAATCCCGTGGCTCTCCTCGTTAAGACGGAAAGGGTTTTTAGTGGGTACTCCGATGTTCGGGGCGCACTTGGCACCTTGGACACCGGCGAGCCCCACATACTCCCCTACTGTTCCCGTGGGGGAAACGCCATATTTTAATATGCATGCAACGTGTAAATATATTATATAGTTAATTATGTATTTTATTTAAGAAAACGAGTAACTACTGAGTTTCTTGCCGATTCTTATCGGTAGAATATATTATATACATTCCGAAACATTGGCATTTTATTAAATTTAATTCCATAACATGTTTAAAATGTGCTTATAAGAAACTGATTTAATAAATTATATTTTAATTTGTTTTTTTCTTATTAAACTTTAAGCATTAATTTACGCGTGCCTACAAAGTTCGGACGAATGATTTATAATTATTAAGAAATGTTCGATATCTTATTGTTAGTAATTATGCAAAAGGCTTATTTACTATTAATTCGTTGAAGTTCTTACCTCTTTTGTTATTAAATACAGTACAGAGATAGGAGCCTATTCCATTACGTCGCTCCGGCACGTGGCAAAATTTCTACCAACAATGTACGTTTCTTCTTAATGTCCTCCCTCACCGCCACGCACGAGTTTTATAATTATAAACATAAATTAAGCACGTGATAACTTAGTGTGTGCGTGTTGAGTCGTATATCTACACTGTCGTGAAGGCTTTAAAATAAATATAAAGAGCCTTAACACCGCGCCTAAAGCCAGCAAAATTTCAGATTTTACCAGTCTCTTACACGACTCTCTCGGTGCGTGAAGTCATTTCTATGTTTATTTCTATCTACAACAACCGGCAATTGTGTTTTCTTTTAATCTAATGATATACAAATTTTACAAATTATTCTGAAGATTTTGGTATAGTATATTATTATATTATTTGTATTCTTTTGATTGACACAAAAAATTTATTGATTATGATATAATGATTACAAAGCGGTGTCAATTTATTTTTCTCAACAACACCGCATCGACTGATTTAAGAAACAAATATAATTATGTTTGCAGTAAGGTTGACATGCGACATAGATTATTTGCTGATATAATTAGGTATCCAATTTTTGTTTTAATAACCATTAACATTAAATTAAATGGTATTTCGTTTTTTTTTTTTTTCTATAAAAAAATAATAAAAATTTACTTTTTTCTTTATTGCAGACCAAGATAGGACAATTACAGTAAACAAATGAAATAGTAAATTATGTTACATAATCAAAATGTGTTTGATCAAAATAAATAAAACAATGTCTTAATTCAAGTTACCATTTCTTAGCAAAAAATATTTTTCGTGATAACTTAAAATAGAGTAAATTTAATTTGAAATTTACGATAATATTTCGCTTTATGATTTCATAAAATTGCTTACAAATTTTAAAATTTAACAAGAGAACGATTTATCTCGAGACTGTCTGAGCCCTAAGAGATACAAAGATAATATATGACTATCGCATTAATGTATTTATGTGTCTGTCTTGCAGGTAATGGGATGAAAACACCGCAGAAAATGTATAAAGACTACGAACAACTGGGGGCCCGTCCCTTGTTTGAAAGCTTCCTACATAAAACAGAAGATGAAGAAGCTGCACCTATTCCGTAGATATAAATAAGGCTTTTGTAAATAAATACACATCATAGATCATTGTTATCGTATGACGTAGGTGATTCGGTTATCAGTCGCTTAATGATTTAAATAATAAACTGTAATGATTTTGTACGTTATAGTTATAATATAATAAAAATAATTATTATTGTAAATTTTATTTGCCACACATATAAAATAATAGTATAAATATAAATTTTATTAAAGAAATTAAATCAAGATAATTTCGTGTATTAATTAAGACAACAGTAATAATAGAATTCTGTTATATATAATATGTACATATATACCCAACGAAAACCGGCTTCGTGAGTGATGTTTGGCCAAGGATGGTATCTTTAATATATAAGACCTTAATAATCTAATTCTACATTGCATTGAAATAAAATGTTGAGTTATTTGCCAAATACACTCTGTAACATAAACATTTTTCATCACATATCTTCACACGCATCGATACGCAACATTTATTACGGCATCATATTGCAAGTCCGTTAATTCCTCTACAACTGAATTTCCGCATTCTTATTACAATGATATAAGGTTCAAAATGTTGATTTAATTTAACTTACACGAGTAGACTTAACCTTGTTTGTGGAAGTCTAGAGCGTTTCTATCACGTCAAAACAAGGACCGGCGATAGAATGTATTGCAGTCGGCAATCTTAATGCCCTTTTCACAATATCTTTAGTGACGCCCTCCGATATGAATAATGTCATTCGATCTCTCCCTTTTATCTACGTGAAACTTGGAGATTTTAGGAAAGGTCGGTGTTGGGGAAAAACATTGTCTTTCCAAGCTTCCAATTACTAAAGGTGTTGATAAAATGATCCAATGTCATTTGCTAAAATAAGAGGGTTAACGAGTATATGTAACTTGTATAGATTTTTACGTATGTTAACTGAATGTAAAAATAGTATAAGCAGTTACAAATGTATTATTTTTTTTGTATTGAAATTGGATATTCGTTTTGTTCAAAGTTAGAACAAATTATACCAAGTTATTCTAAACGGTAAACGACGTTTGGTTGATCTTTTAAAATAATTATACTTTTGTGTTTTTTGTAATATTTTACTATTTTAAAAAGTTAGAAACATTTTTGTTTGCATCTCGTTTTAAATATCAGGAAAGTCAAACAAATATCAAATGGAGGATTTTTTATTTTATTTCTTACATTTAGTATAGTTTGCTTATATAGTATTCTATCACGCTGCTCCAACCCGCATTGGAGCAGCGTGGTAGAATAAGCTCCAAACCTTCTCCTCAAAAGGGAGAGGAGGCCTTAACCCAGCAGTGGGACATTAACAGGCTGTTACGGTTACTGTATAGTTTCGACAAACCCAGAAGTAATTTACTTGCCTTATTTACGAAGAGGCTACCATCATACATTACGGAGCATTCTTGATCGTTGCCAATTTTTACTAAACGCATCAAAATTTTGCTAATAAACGTATAACAAAATATTACAAATTATTTCTACTACTTTCTACTGAAGTCACTGATAAATATATAAAGCACGAAGATTGTAATTTTGTATCTATGTATATAATAGATAGAAACTTTTTTTGTTTATCATTCATCAATTTAACTATCAATCGCGTAACAGTTATGAGGACTTAACGCAGACCATTAGTTGATTATCTTATACGCCTGAATTGTTTTATGAGTTTTGTAACAGTGTTTTTTATACGCAGATAAATTGGAAGCCCTATAAAAGCAGTAAAATGTGATAAGCAGTTTGATCATTTTTATCGAATTTGTTGCTTATTTGGGTGTGTAGCTGTTATGTCTTTGTGTGTAGATATTTATGTAGCAGTAGATACAGATGTAAGATGTCTACATTATTGTCAGTAATATTAAGAAAAATATAAAGTAGTAAAATATTTATTTATTTATTTATCAAAACTGTACATATACCATTACAGGACAAGGTTGTCCTAATTCGATAATGCAGCACGTTTAATAATATTATGTCAGATATGTTGCTACATTATAAAGGATATAGTCCAGATGGCTATCCTTTTGAGCTCATTCAGACTGCAACAAAGAAATCCACCCTATCGGCTATCACGTTGAGGGCGCAAACCTACGCAATATACTACCGCTTGGCTAAGGCTTCCTCTCCTTTTAAGGCGAAATTGTGAAGCTTATTCCAAGACACTGCTTCAATTCGGGTTTGTATAGTGTCAAGTCAAGCCTCGTGTGTTCTATTTCTTGAAGAGGATGGCAGCCGGGATTGCCACGTGCTACAATACGCCGAGTGAGAAGTGCGGGGTGGGGGGGCGAGATTACCTTCTTTTTATATCATAACGATCCCGCTGCCTCTCCGATCCGTACCGAGGACGGCCATCGCAGTGGTTTTAGTGGGTAAGAATCTCACATAATCCGGTGCCTCCCAAGGCAACATTCTGAAGGTTTCCACGACGTAAAAAAAATTGTCAAGTCAGATATGTTCTGTGTTTTGTTACTTATTGCTTACTCTTAATGTTATTTATTTTATTACAGTGGAATATTTTTCTTTAGTGAAAGTGGAATTTTTCGTCCATTCTAAGCTTATCCAATGGAACGTTAGTAATTCCCACTAAGGATTTCGAGTTTTTAATTATTTTTTTTATTTTATGTTTTGAATTAAACGTAAATACTACCAATTCGGTTTATTGATTTAACTAACAACCGACCAAAGTACATTCAGTATACAGTAGCTTTAAGCACGAAATGATTTATAAACACAGTACAGGAAAACTTAATGATAATTGCCAGTTCCAACTCGCAATCTTCGTTTAAGATTCAATGTTTTAATCATTGAACCAACTCGGCTACATCGGCATATGAATGTTATGCTATTAAGAATATAAAAAACATAGTCAAGTCTGAATGTCTCTAATATATTTTATAATATGAGACACGTTCCGCATATTATGACGTAGTTAAATAAGTATGCTCTCCCCAAGGCATAAAAAATGAGTACAAATACTTGTAGTATTTTTGTAGGGGTGATCTTTTTTTGGGGTATAAAAAAGCCAATGTTGTGTGTAGTATGGTAAAAAAATGCATGGGTTCAACGCAATATTTTAATATTAACTGCATTGTGGGGTGCAGGGCTGCATCTCACGGATTATGGTTTAGAATGTTGGGATTAATATGGCATTGCCCTCAAAAATATTTTTATTATGAATAATACGAGTCTCCAATCGTTGATTTGAACTTCGAATTATAATTTTGTAGTACTTTCAGCATATTTTATATCCCGCATTATTTGTATTTTTGTAAAAAAAAAACAAATATTTATAGTTTTTGTTTGGTTTCGAGACTAGAAGCCCGATGCGATAAAAATACTTTAAAAAAATATGTTTATAAAGTAATAATTATAATATTCAAAGAGCTATTCCTATTTCGTTACAAATGTAAAACAAAAAAAAACTTCTCCTCACGCTTGGTTAGTGCTAGGGTAACATCGGTTTGCACTCCGATATTAGTCTAATATTCGGCTTACCCTCTTATTAAAAAACCAAGGGCCATTTGTATGTATTTATATTTATAGTGTGCAAACATAATGGTCCCTGTCAATAAATATATACGAAACATCCCTGAGGGCTAATATTCTTAAAATATTTCGCTATCACAAGTGCCTCGAAAATTCCAATAAATTTAATAATTTGAATATCATACTTTATATAAAATGCTTAATGTATAATAAAATTATGAACTAAAAATTTTCCTCTTATATTACTAAGCTAGTTTCCGCCCCAGGTTTTACTCGCGTGAGATGCAGTGAGAAGACGATAGGTATTCTATATCATTTTGTTTACGCCTGACAACGTGTATGCATCAAAATTGTCGGTTGAGTAGTTAGACGTGGAACCAACGAACTCGCTTTCGAATTCATAACATTGGTAAGGATATTATTATTTTTGAAAAGAAAACGAACCAAGAAAAAAATTGCAATTAAGTTTACTGATTTAGATTTCATTAAAAAATGTATAATAGACGATACTAAAACAAACAGCGTCTCACGATTTATAGAAACCACTGGCCATGATACCACAATCTGATTTTCATAAATAATGTTACTTTCAAGCGATTTTATGTACGTATTGTTCAGTTATTGCCCATTATTTTCTCTTCTGTAAATGCGAGATTCGTTTCCAAATAGTTGCGAATAAATTCTTCTATCTAGTATTGACTTTTGGGACATAATATAAAGAGTAATATAGAGAGCCTGTAAATGATCTACTAGCTTCGTATTTTCTTACAAAGAAGGTTCTGAAGCTCAGTCCCCTGAAGCTGAAACCTTCTGTTCCGAACCGAAAAAACTTCTAATTCATTCCTTGTCAGAATTTTACTACAATTTTAAATATTACAATAAAATCTTTAGAAACGAGATTTGTCTAGTTTTTTTTATGGGAATGAGTTTGAGTACTTTCTCCATTCTTTCCGATGAAAAAGAAAAGAAACTTTTCTATTAGTTAGACGCGCAACTACAGCGCTACATGCGTTGAACTATTCTCTTGTTATCGATATCCGAACTAACCGGTCGATATTTCACGCGCTCTCATAAAAAACTTGTAATCTGTGTTTTCTGTGAGTTCTATCATCGTATAATTATGTGGACAACATTCTCTGGTAACCTTTGGAAGATGTATAAATAGGAGGACCGAAGACACGTACTGGGCCCAGGCTACATAAACTAGTTAGTACTGTTGAAGTTAGGTGCTTAACACCCCCCCCCCCCCATTTCGAAGCGGTTAGAGTAAAATAATAATATTATTATTAGCTTGTAGTCCTAGGCAAAAGGGCTAGGGCTGGATTTGTACCTGTCGGTACGGGTGTGTGTCCAACGAATTTTACCAAAAGATACACGTTAATACATTCAAGCAATTAAATATAAATAATAAATGTTTTTACGAATAACTATAAACTAAAATAATATTATGTCAAATAAGTCATATATGTTAAAAATAATATTTTCTGAAGTACCTTTAGAATAATAAAGAGTCAGAAGAGGATTTCAATTCAGTATTGTCAAATCTTAAAGCGTCAATAGTGATTTCAAAATCGTATGTCGTAGCCCTGACCAGTCCAAGGACGCTAAAATTTTCGGAAATTTCAGGAATATTAACAATTCCACAGAAATAGGAATCGCTATTAAATACAGAAATAGTTGAGAGCAAGAAAACTTCAGTAAGCAAAGCACTCAACGCTTTCGCGATTAGATATACAATATAGCAGCAACGAGCCACTAGCATCTTCACAAATATGTGAGTTACCTTAATTTATATAATTATATTTCAAACAAATCTTATTATTTAGCGACATTGTAAAATTTACTAAAATTGTGATCGGTGCATTTAATTACAGAACGCATACAAATTCAATAGCTTATAATTTTTAGTACATATAAAATTCTTGATAAGAAAATCTTTATAGTACAAAACTTATATTTACTTTTTGTAGCATTTTAAATTTTTCCTTAAAATTAAGGTACGGTACAATGAGTATGCAAAGGCGGCATTATTGCTTCCAGCAATCTCTTCCAGGCAACCTTTGATGAGTGGATTTTTGAACAAATAATAAAATTCCTACATGAAGATATTATAGTGTAGTTGTATGATTAAACTAGTGTTGTTTTATAATAAAACCGGTGTAATAAACATAGCTTTACACATATTAAAAACAGTCATAATATAAAACATAAATGTGCTCAATTTATGTTTTTAATATCGCATTATAGGTTAGGTTAGATATGATTGCAATACACGATAGCATGCGCAAATGATCCTGTGGCGCTCCTCGTTTAGACGGAAAGGGTACCGCTGGTTTTTTAGTGGGTATTCCGATGTTCGGGGCGCATTCGGTGCCTTAGACATCGGCGAGCCCCACATATCTCTCCTTCCCACTGTTCCCGTGGAGGAAATGCGTAATGCGTTTTTCCAGCGTTAAAAAAAGCATGCACTAGCACCAGTGAAAGATCTACGTTGCACACGTCTTAGACTAACTGAGATCAATAAGTGTAGTCTAAGTTACTAATATATATTTTTTATTTAAATAAAATGCTTTTCAATTTTTTTAGTTGATTATTTGAAGTCGGATCAATATCATAAAAACAATAATTTGTTATGAGGAACTAAGCACGAATTAAGAGCTTACGATTAATCGTTAACATATATTACTGTTTTTTTTTCTTGAAGAAAGGAAAATTACTTTTAGCTTTTAACTTTTTATTTTCTTTTAAAAGTTTTTATGTGTTATCATGAAGCTAGTTCTGTCGTAAAAGAAACAATTAGAGCGCAAATTGTTGTACTTTGTAACATAAAGAAACCTCAAGAGTAAGCAGGAACGTGACCAAGAACTTAGAGAAATATAATTACCGTTTATTATCTTTCTTAATGTTGCACTTGCAACTTAATAATATACTTCTCACATTCTGGATTACGGTAACGACTTCAAATACAGAATTACATAATTATTTAGGCAATATTAAAAAAAATAATCTATGTTGAATAATGTGCGTTAAATAATAATTATACTTTTAATATACCGATAAGACATGACGCGATATGATATGCAATTAAATCCCAGTTTTAAAATTTAGTAAAATTATGGCTAGATAGGTAAAAAATATTGAAGTCTACCTGTTATTTTATATAAACATCGGTTCAACAATGATTCTGCCAAGAGTGAGCCAGTGAAATAACAGGAACAAAGGACCAAATATCTTAGATTCCATGTTCATCGATATATGGATTTACCCACGCGCCTTCTCATATTTTCTCTTATTCGACTACGCAAATACATTTAAAAAATCATTTCGCTTGACTATTTTATATTTATTAAGTACTAAACAAGGCAAGTTAATTATGAAAATGAGAAAGAGATGAAGGGATTTACTGCAGCCCATGGAGATCTCTAACCGTTTACGTCAACCCTCTGAATTTGACGGCTCAGGTACCAAATAAGAAGATTGAGAGCGGGCTTATTAATACAATAGCGACGTTACTTTATTACCAGTGTTTCAATAATAAAATAAAATGCAGTCAAATATATCACTGAATTGACTACTTTAACAGAAATCCCTAACAGATCGGCTCTTTTCGGAAAGAGTTCAGACGCAGCAGAAACTTGGGTCTCATTCTGTCTAAAAATGCATGTTATGAAAATTAAACATTAAAGCGCTTTTAAGTAACAAAAAAGATAAAATCACATCATTGAATATATCTGTCATAATATGTTCAAAACTATTAATACAGAGAATATCCTACCAGTTTCGTATTGATCTTTAATTTTGTACTTTGTTGATTTTCCCGATGATATATAACTCCAGGAAACTGTAGAAATGGCTCTTAGCTTTTTCAAACAACAACTGAAATCCCATCAATCGTCTGCGTCACTCATTTTCACTGTCCATTCCGTGAAATATTAGACTTATCTGTCGAGAAAATCACGCTCGCGAAATCTATTTCGACGTCAGAAAACAATATTTCACTTTGATTATTTTTCTATTGTAAATAATAGAGGACGGTTATGAGATGTTTTTGTTTGCGCGAGCGTTGGATCGCGTGGCGAGCCTGAGGGACTTTAGATTTTTTGAAGTATGCCAATATTATCGTTTGACCGATGACTCAATCACGGATGATAGGAGAAAAATGGAATGGTAGTTTTTGCAACATAATTTTTTAGGAAAGACGAGGAAAAGATATTTCATAAAAACAGAGAATTATGAAATTAGTAAAATATGATAATTTATTTATACATATTATGATTTTAGTTTTTATATAATTAGATATCCCAACTTATCAGAGTAATTCGATCTATGTATGTCGCTTACAGACTTAATAGCTGAAACTACTAGCTCTAAATAAAATCTGTTTAAAAAACGACTGCAAATAAAATTCAAGCTCACTAAAAAAATATCATCATCTATTTTTTCAAATTTAAAAGAAACCAAACAATATTTTTTTTTTATAAAATTGGAAGGCGGACGAGCATATGGGCCACCTGATTGTAAGTGGTCACCAACGCCCATAGACAGGCGTTGTAAGAAATGTTAACCATCGCTTACATGGCCAATGCGCCACCAACCTTGGAAACTAAGATGTTATGTCTCTTGTGCCTGTAATTACACTGGCTCACTCACTCTTCAAACCGGAACACAACAATATCAAGTTTTGCGGTAGAATATCTGATGAGTGGGTGGTACCTACCCAGACGAGCTTGCACAAAGCTCTACCACCAGTAAATATTTTCCAAATCAGAAATGAACATATGATACATGATGAAGTTCCGAAATAAGAAACATTAAAAATACAACTGAATTGAAACTGATCCTTTTTTATGAATTATATAAATTATAGATTACATTAATTGTGGCAAGCAAATTCCGTGCATATTGTAAAGGCGTATAATTGTAACTATGTTAAGGATGAGAGGGATATTGTGGATTCAAAGAGATCCCCTATTTAGCGGACCATGCATGCCTTTGTAAGTGGTATTGATGCGAGCTATACTTCGGATTGTACCCTTTAACTAATGTAATAAGATTACAAAGGGCTGCAGCCAGACTCACCAGAGACGTATTAGGAGTAGAAAATGAAAATCGTTTGCTTAATGCTTAATTTTTTTAGAAATAATTATAAACATCTAATTAATGAACATCGAAAGTTGTCTTGTATTATTGATCGAATTTAATATAGAATTGCGACTTCTACATTTTTGCATAGTTTTACCTTAACATATTGTACAAATATTTGTAGAAAATAATAATATATGTTGCTGAAAATGATAGCACAAATTAAAGTTTACCTCACAAATATTATAAATATAAACATTTGTATTTTGATGCCATTATCCCCTTAGGGTTATTGGCATTAAATTAAATTTACAGTTTAATTATATCAACGGAAAAAGAATATACGGTGAAGCTGAACTTCTAGCAAAAAAAAGCGGCGTAGATCAATATGATAAATTTTGTTTAAGATTTACATAATTCCTTGTTAACCAAAAACTTAAATAAGATTTATTTGAAAAAATGAAGTACGTCCCTGTTTCCCATAACGAATCACCATTGACGTTTTCGCGAGGCGTTAACTGGCAGCCCCAAAAGGGAGGGCTATATTATAGCCATTACGGACAATCGTTTAGTCGTCTAACAAAACATCTCCTGATAAAAGCTGACAATTTCGGATAAAATCTATACATTTTGTACGTAAAATAATTCTTCGCGAAATGAAATATAAGAATATTTATCATGATTATTGATGATTATATATTTTATCTTTTTTTTTTTTTAATAAATATGGATCAAGGTATAAAAAACTACCACCTGTGTCAGTATCGCATTATAAAGTACGAAATAAAGCAATTTACTTTTATTTTTCATTATAATATACATTCTGACATTGAAAATATTTATGTTGTTCAAATTGTTAAACATAACTTTAACATAATTTCTTATCCAGATAAAATATCTTAAGTATTGTCAACTTATTTTACCCCTTTTTAAATAAACTTGTATGCAATACAACTAATTACATAAAATGTACAGTTTAAAAACGTTGCGACTATATTCATGCTACTAATATGAAAAAGAATACACGTAATTATTTAAATATTCTAAATTATATCTCCTTTTTTTTCACTGATCATCTTTATTTTCTTAGATGTAAATAATGATTACAATATCTTAAAATATATAATTTATCTTAGATAGATGAGATATTTGTAACTTCCCATAGACATAAGCCTATGGGAAGTTTAACGACCTTAAAATAGCTAATTTAATCTCAACTCCTACAGTAACTTTAGGTAATCTAAACGACCAAGCCTATCGTGTAACTCCTTTCTATGTAACTGCTTTCTCTGGCCTCTAGAGCTGGGCTTGGCCAGTATAGTGAAGAGGAAGATGACGAAGATATGTAATGACTTGATATAATTCATGCAGAAGATTAATATAGCAAAATGAACTAAAATACGCCTAAGTTATTTACTAGTGGTAGAAATTTGTGCAAGCTCGTCTGGGTAGGTACCACCCACTCATCAGATTTTCTACCACAAAACAGCAATACTTGGTATTGTTGTGTTCCGATTTGAAGGGTGAGTGAGCCAGTGTCATCAGTGACAGGCACAAGGGACAAAACATCTTAGTTCTTAAGGCTGGTGGCGCATTGGTGATGTAAGCGATGGTTAACATTTCTTACAATGCCAATGTCTATCGGCGTTGGTGACCACTTACCATCAAGTGTCCCATATGCTCGTCCGCCTTCCTATTTTATAAAAAAAAATTTTTCTCGATAAAAACCATTCCTTAGTCATGTTAATATAAACGCAGCAAGCTTTTGTTTATAATAAAATATGTAGTATCTATTTTTAAGCTACATTTAACGATACTTAAGTTGTATAGTTTGATAGAAGTTATTTGATATTAAGAATAATGATAAGTTGCAAGCACATGATGTCTTTATAATTCTCATAATTAGTTTTTTTTAAACATGGACGCCATATCTGATTTATTTTGCCATCAAATACACTGGCCGCCAAAAAAATCGACCCACCCGTATTTTTTTACTTACAAAGTTGTTATCTTAACTATGCGACGACCTAGGTGGATTGTTTTACTTATGGGACATACATTTAACATTTTATTACCCACTTGATATTGATTTGGAGGAGTTGTAAGTGTTATTGAGGATATTTGGAATATTTTTAAAGTATTGATAAGAAAACGTTACTTTGTGCACAAAGTGCATGGTTAGTTTATTTCCAGTTCTTAACGCGGAGTCATCTCGGTTCGATGTTTATTGTTGATTAAGTGTATGAAACTTTGTTGAAACAATAATTTTAATAAGTTTAAACATAAAAAATGGATACTACTGAAGCAGAAGCTGCTCAAGTCGTAGCTCTTATTCATGAGGGGTTAAGTTAGCGAAATGTAGTTAGAACACTAAAATTAAGTCGTTCAGCGGTGCGAAGAGTGTACAAACGCTACTTGGAGACTGAGGAGTATCGCCGGAGACCAGGATCTGGCAGGGGGCGTGTCACGAATCCGACCGATGACCGTTTTATTGGTTTGACGTCTTTAAGAAACCGACATCTTTCGGCTGTTGACGTTCAAGGTAGACTCCGAGAAAGTCGTGGAGTGTCTGTGAGTGAAAATACTGTAAGAAGAAGACTTCGAGAGTAAAACTTAACCCCTCACAAGCCAGCAACAGGACCAAAACTCACAGCATCCCATCGACAAGCAAGACTACAATTTGCTAGGCAGCACGTCGATTGGACACTGGACCAATGGGAGACAGTATTGTTCAGTGATGAAAGCCGAATGTCTCTAGTAGGCTCTGATGGACGACGTAACGTCATGCGAAGGCCAGGAGAACGCTACTCTCAGTGTTGCATTCGAGAAACAGTCCGATTTGGTGGAGGCTCTACAATGTTTTGGGGAGGTATTTCTTTGACGGGACGCACAGAGCTGGGTTTTTTTCGTAATCGTGCTGTTAATGCTGAAACTTACATAACGGACATTCTGGAGCCTCATGTGATGCCTTACGGTGTATATTTTGGGGATAATTTCCAACTTATGCACGACAACGCACGACCTCACGTCGCTAGAATTGTTAAAGACTATTTCAGGGAAGTCGAAATTCCAGTTATGCAGTGGCCAGCCAATAGTCCGGACTTAAACCCGATAGAGCACCTCTGGGACCAGCTAAAACGTACGGTTCGAGCACGAAATCCAATTCCAGAAACCCTGAATCAACTGGAAGCTGCCCTAACTGAAGAATGGCAACGGACCCCACAGGAAGACATTAAAAAGCTAATCAGGTCACTTAATAGGCGTGTGCAGGCAGTGATTAGGTCAAGAGGAGGAAACACTCCCTATTAAAGTAAGATTTAGGCACCCAAATTTAAAAACAAACGGCATAATCGTTTTGTACACAAAAAAATAAAATTGCGTAAAATTTTGTGTTTTCGTGTTTTGTCACATATTTACCTAAAAACCTATTTTTTGCGCACTATTTCTGTTTTTGTACAATCCTACAATTGCATTTTTTCATTATCAATCTTAAAAATATAAATATGTGGTAGTTTAAAACCATACGATAGCTTTTTTACAAAAAATGTAGGTGGGTCGATTTTTTTGGAGGCCAGTGTAGATAAAACTCGATAATAAGCGATGATATGTTCCCTAAAAGTACTAAGATTTGATTAACTGGTAACCCTAAGTGTACAACAATCCCCCCCCCCCCCCCCTGTTGTCAGTCGAGCACCAACAGATTCTTGTTGTACTATAATTATGATCCATTAGAATACTTTTAGTATGGCCATCTTCTAATTTTCGTATGAACTTTTAAAATGAGCATTATTTAGTAATACCCTCTAGTAGCTAATACATAAACTATGAATCATATTATTTGTTCTAAGAAATAAGATTTTGCTTTAGAGCGCCATCTAGGGCTACATACATTTTGTTGAAAGTTGAGATTTGTAAAAGTTACTACCATTTGAGCACTAGATGGCAGTTCTAATATAATCTGTTAACTTAGTTCAACGATTAAACCGTAGATGGCGTTAAATGACATAATTGACTAAGATTCTTAGTTAAAAATACAGAGGACGCTTAAATTATGTTAAGCGTTTGATTTTTTGATTGATTGTTGTATTAATTATTAACTAGACATTGGCACTAGAAGAAATATTACCCATCCTTTAAGTCGCCAATGCGCCACTATACTTTGGAAATAAGATGTTATGACCCTTGTACCTGTACTTACACTGGCTCACTCACCCTACAAAACCGGAAAACAACAATACTACTAGTTTCGCGGTAGATTATGTGAATGGTACCCAGATGGGCTCGCTCCAAGTCCGTAGGTACCACAACAAATTAAATAATACTAAGTAACTATTTCATATTTTTTTCAAACCCAAATAAGTACCCACCTACACACCAATAAATACTTAAGTACTTATAAAAATATAATAACACAGTCATAATGCTTAAATGTTTACCTTAACCCGACCTAAATACTAACTTTATGTCTCACAATTCATCCTCCCGCAACACGGTCCCTCTTTAATTAACGACAATGTAAGCAACATGAGGGCGACCACAACTCACAAGAGTCCTAAGACAACTCGAGTATCATTGAACCTTATCAAAGTTTCGTGTAGGTCTTTAGTTTTTACTCCTATGAATTCTAATAAGAAAAAGTTCTTGAAAGTTAATTACACGTGTATAGAAAGAAAATGTGTCGTTTGAAAAAATGCATTCAAATTTTGATACATTATATAAAAAAATCATTTTTTTAATATGAGACTTAAACGACACTACAGTAATTCAAGCGTCATTTTGCACAAGTAACTTCAGTATATACAAGATGTATGGGGATGCATTTCATAGTATAATGTCCTGCGACATTCTTCTTTGGGATAAAGCTAACGTTGAAACGATTTACAATCTTAAAAATAGATTTAAGAACCAAAGTTTCCCATAGATAAGTTTTAACAAAATTTATACTTATTTTGACAATCACATTAAAATATTCTTATATTTAACAACATTCATTACTAAACAGAAAAAGTAACAGGTTAACACTATCAATTTTATATTAGAAATATAAAAAAATGTTATTATTTCAAGCTTCGTTTTCATTTTAATAATTCACTATTTTAAGGATACTTTAAGAGTTGTATGGATTTTATATAATATATATGTATCGTTTGTTCTAATTCAACCCTTGAAGATATTCCGTAAAACCAATCACAGCAAAGGACACTTCTTATGAATTTACGATGTATTAATTGCTATTTAAATATAGATTATAAAATGTAATTATAAATTATCAACATATTCTCAAGCGTAACATATTACTAAAGACAGCTCTATATAGCAATTAGTATATTCTCGACGGTGAATATTACAAAGTTTCGCCTTAGAAACAAGTTGCAGAGTGCCTCTGGAGATTCTACTTAGAATATGTTGTGTTCCTTCTTGTAATGTTTAATTAAAATTATATACGTTCATAAGACAACATATGTATGATACTTAATATATATGAAACGTATAATATCCACTCACTAACAATAGATATTTTAAAGAGTTTCACAATTTATCTATGTATTTTTGTCGTCAGTAATATTTCATCCAAAAGTCGCATTGCGTTAATATAAAAACTGCTATACAAAGTTTAAGCAAGATAATAATATTGTATTATATGAACTACTTTATTTAAATGTCTTTTTAATGGCGATTTCACGATAAAAATTAGAATTAAAATATACTTATTTTAATAGCCTCTACAAGTAATTTCGACTCGTCATTTTACAAGGTTATTTTAAATGTAAAACTATCACGGTCGGAATAAATTTCTAACAAAAAGGACATGTGGTATTCCTGAAAAAAATAGATTTCTGAATGTTGTAGAAGTTATTTTGGAACTTTGGAAGTAAAATTAAAGTGTACATAAGAACTTAAATATAATATTTATGTATTATTTATCGGAAACCTTTCTAATGTGCTATATTATACAGCATAGTTATTAGGAAGTTGTATGAAATTTTATTTTTAAATATAAAACTTTTATTTAAATTTTTATCTTTATTTCTCTTGCTATTGGTATTTCCTTCGCAGAGATAATCTTTTATTATAATAACTTCAGCTTTTTCAATCACTGCTCAACTGCGGCTTACGATACATCCAGGTAGCAAAATGTCATTCAAAATTATGTCAAGATTTCTTAATGATTTCAGTGAAAATCATATCCGCTTATTAAATTTGACTGTATTTGAAAATCATTAATTGACGCTAGGAGGACTAAATTGTAAAGTAATAAGTTGAACAAAGTCTAGACATACTATAATTGATATCAAGACAAATAAAGTAGCAAAAGTATCAATAACATAATACTAAATGTTTTATCTGTTCATTAAAATGTATTTACAACACTTTTAAACTTAGAAATTTGTATTTGTAATTTTATGTAGTTACTTTACATTTAATGTTTTCTTATCTTATGTGTAAAATAAAATAAAAAGCAATTCACTCAGTAATAAATGAATTTAGATAAATTTCATAAGATATTTTCATAAGAGCCTTTGTTTCTCGTCTACATTTTCAGAAATAAACTGGCGTAAAATTTTGCTTCAAGTGATAAGGCGCGAGGTAATTTTTACGAGCACATTTACCGTAACAATAATAACAACTCGCAACTAATTAAAAGTAGGGCGCGGACTCGCGGGAATGGGCTCCTTACCTTGATAATGTAGAGACAGCAAAAAAAGTTTTTCAATGACAAAAACTAGAGCTGAAAAAGCTATAGCAAGATTTTTTCGGCGTAATTTTGCATAAAATTTCTACAAAACAACATATGAGCTCAAACTGTAATACTAGAATTTACCATTATTCATAGATAGTATTTACATAATTATTATATTATCATCCGATTTACTTATATATTAGTTTAGTTTTAAATAGATATGACAATTTTTTTTTCATAAATTTATTTACGTAGGTAGTATTTTAATTTACTTACAATTAATTGTTAATAATATAAAGCATTTAAAATAACAACTAAGAATGAAAGAAAAACACATTCGTTCCTATACTATCAAAATTGTACATATAATAAAATATATTTACATAAATTGCTGTATTAAAAATGTTTCTTTTATTAAATAAAATAAATGTGTTTTTTATGTTGACACTACTTGAAGACGACTTCTAATTAGCAAGTTGAGAGCTAAATATTACATTTATGATATGTAAATTTTCCTTGGAAAGCTAGCAGTCTTAATCTGAACTTTATTAGTTATATTTAAAGTGTAGATTATCCTAAAGCACTTACATTTTCTTGTAAGACTCAAATTAAAATTTCGAGCTTCGTTGTATACCTTCGTTTTGTGTTACACTAAACTAACTAAAGAAAAGAACATTTCCACAAGCCCAATAGCCTTCCATAAAATTCTAACAAATCATATTCATGGAAAATACACACAAGTTGCCCAATCTTCTTACTTACTTACTTATAATAATTGTGTTTTAAAGAGAAAACATTAAGTAATTTTATAAAAAAAAATACTTTGAAGTAAAGAATAAAATCATGAAAGATTCTACACCTGCCGAGTGAATAAAAAAGGGAAATAAATATCTGCGCCTCTTCGAGGTGTCGTTGATAAGAAAGACATTGGACCAGCAGTGGAATATTTACCTACGTACTTATGCTACTTCACTTTGAAGGCAATTTATTTTAACTAAACCAACTAAGTAGCATCGAAGTGCATAATAGAATCACTTTTATTCCTAAACAAAGGCCCGTTCAAATCTGATCAATGGAAATTAAAAAAATTCTCGCATAAAGCAAACAAAGGTGCAGGAATTTCAGAACGTTGCGTTACGGAATTTAATCAAAATAAAAATCTGCATTGATAAATAAACTAATGTTTTATTTACATTTTACAGTTTTTGACTGACAACTTTTAAGGTTTATGGGTTTTATTTGGGCTACAAAATCAGGGCCAGTTTGGCACTTTATTGGAATACGCCTTGGGATCGTTTGCCATACTACGGTGTAAATTGTAGATTAGCTTACTTTTCGTCTACGGCAATAGTCAAAACAGCTTCAGTCCGTATAACCAGACAAGTTATTTTGAAAGTGAAGAATTGTAGCTGCAATACACACACATCACATTAATTAAACGTGTAATTACATATTCGATCTAACAGCGAACGTTAAACAGGTGTGTTTAGACATGTTACAATTTGTTCTCTAAACCAAACGTGATGTTCATTGATCCTTTAATTCGTATAATGACTATCATATATTAGAAACAACTGCATTCATATGTTACACACAATCATATAGGTTTGATATTATAGGTTTTATAATATTGTGAGAAAACAATACCAACACGTTATCATTATCTAAATCAAATCAAATGTATTGTATTCAAATAAATTTTACAATAAAGCGTTTTTGAATTTTCTTTCTTTTGAAATAATATAGATTTACAATGTGGTTAATATTCACAAATGTATAATGTTTTGATCAGTGCTGCGTTGAAATCCGAGCTTAAATTCACTCAGCGAAATTATTTGAGGCGTAATAACTTTTATTGAATATTTTTTATTTCGACATCAGCATTTATGTATATAATCAGCTTTTATGGAATCTTTTGTATATTCTTTTGTAGTAGTAAGTATATAATAAATATATTCTAGAGTCTATCACACAATCGCACATCTCAACCAGTTGGTTATATCAGACTTTTATATAAAACGCAGCATTTAGCGCCCCAGCAATCTGTATGGTGGCGCGAAACCCCCAGCAAAAATATTTCCAAAAAAAAAAATAGGACTTAAGTGAATGATAAATGAGGCAATTTATTCTTAGATATTTAACAAATTATTTTTAATTGTCTTAATGGAACTATGAAAGTAAATAACCTTTTAAAAAAAGAACTTTGAAACAATTCTGGCAAACGATATTAAACATAACATTAAAAATGCTTACTGATTTATTTTGTGTAACTTTATTGTACAGCTAAATTGTACTCATGTAGGTTCTTGTATCCTGCATGGTAAATTGCATATGATGATGTGGTGGACACAGGTGATAACAGGAAGTAGCAATCGATTTAGCTGTCTGGTAGACTTCTGAACTTTTGTAATGCAGCCGCATTTCGTAAACTTGACTTAAAACTTTGAGTGCTCCTTAACATAAAGATGAATATTTAATTTTTTTATGGCTTAAAACATAGTCTAGCTTTTAGCACATTTCTACATACCTTCGCTTACTTTATTTTATTTGTTTTTTTATTCCATTGCGTTTTATTTCTACGAAGCTCAAAGTTTTAGATCTTAAGCTCAAGATGGAACGACTAAACTGTAAATACGTAATAAAGTTTGATACTTTATTTTAATGAATATATTTTGTACTTAAGTTTTATGGTTAATGTGCTAAAATTATATGTGTTATCATATAGCTAAAGTATTTTCGTCTCGTATCTATAATACTTAGGTGCTATAAATTTTATACAGCAAAGCAAATAAAGGACATGATCGTCATAAATATTTTGTCACAAAAATAATTAAAACTTACCTAACTTTGTATACCTATATAATTAATACGTAACATAATATATACCTGCCAGCCTTTTATGTAATTTGTGATTTTTGCTGACTATTTGTTTCGTCTTTAGTCCTTAGAACACGACGTGAAGTTATAATATTTCTCAAAATATGGGTTATGTAGTACTAAAAAAAATTAAATTACGCTGTTCTGATTCTATACATATCAGGAATGATTACAGTCAGTCAGAACGTTTTCATGCATAAAACTCTCCAGCTTTATATCAAAGATATATTATGATAGTTTCGCTTTAATATTTGGTGGCAAAAACCTCTTAACACACTTTTGCTTTTTAATATGTAAAGGCGCTTCAACAACAAAGCTAAGGCATCAATTTGTAATTTTTATGAACTTATTTTAAAAAAATATTATCATTTTCTACCGTCATTAAAAATTCAACAACTATTCATTTTTTTTTATGACAATTATGTATTGTAGTAATATTGAGGTATGATTTTTTGTTGGTGGTCTGAAATTACGAAAACTACATATTACAATACCATTGACAATAAACTTTATTAATACGTAATACGTTCAAGATGGGTATAGTAATTTTATATGTTTAATTTTTTGAGAAAATTATTGTATCAATAAAATCGGAGACAAAATTGCTGGTTCGAGCATTTTATAAGCGGACGCTGCCAAATAATAACCATACATACATACATATATGGAAGCTTTCTTTTAATGTTAGTAGATGTCTAATATATATATATATATATATATATATATATATATATATATATATATATATATATATATATATATATATATATATATAGAAAACTACGTGAGAGAAAAAAAAACTATGTAGTATGCATTTTAAAATAAATTACATTTTCACTTTGAGATTCGTAAATAAAATTTGAGTTTTTCTCTTCGCAATTTGAAACAATAGCTATAGACACAGTTACCGTATTGTTTTATTACAGGCAGTAAATGTCCCGCTCTCTTCTAGACGATAATATTGGAGCTTATGACACCACGTTGCTCTAATGCGAGTCGGTGGATAACTAACACATATGGCGGAAGTTCTTTAATCAAATCCAGAGTTCCTTACGATATTTTCCGTCACCGACATGAATTTGGGTTTTTTTTCATTTATTTAGCACTTGAATGAAGTTCACTAAGCCATCTCAGATAAATAGGTAATAAAAAATATTTGAATAAACGCATGTAAAAAAATACATAAGGTACGTGTTTAGTTTTATTAGTACATGTAAATATTATACGGACGGATTGTTTGCTTTGCTGATTGTATTGTATATTTATTTTATAAATACTTTTAGAAAAAATATATAATTGGCTTAAACTAACCTTTATTCTACTCGAGAGTTGTAGATAGTGATTAACAAATAAGAAAAAGCGATATGATTACGTTTACAATATGTAATTAAACTTTATTTTATTTGCATGACTCAATGGCTATAATAATAATAACGAAACGAAATACCTTTACAATGAATCGATCGATTATTAGGCTGTATGCTGTACAATCATTTATTAAATCCTTTTAAGGATTTTTCGTCCAATTAAGACTTCTGGTGAAGCAGTCGAAACTATGCAGCCTAATGAGTCATTCTAGTGTAGATAAAGAGGTATTATATTATCCTAAATATCGTCAAAATAAAGATAACACTCAGAATTTAAATTCTGAGAAATTTAAAGCGTCGCGTTAATTTAAATAGATTTTTTTTTTATGTCCAGACTGATTCATAAACCACGTCAAACTACTGCTTACTATAACTATACTTATAAAATTAAAAAAAATATATCGTATTTGTATAAATAAAGCTAATCTAAGTATTTTTGATATTCATAGGTAGGCAGACGAGCATATTGGCCACCTGGTGGTAAGTGGACATCAACGCCCATAGACATTGGCATTGTAAGAAATGTAAACCATCGTTTACATCGCCAATGCGCCACCAACCTTAGAAACTAAGATGTGCCTGACCCTTGTGCCTGTAATTATATCGGCTATCTCGCCCTTCAATATCAAGTACTGCTATTTTGCGGTAGAATATCTGATGAGTGGGTGGTACCACTCATCAGATATTCTACCGGTACAAAGTCGAGATGGCCCAGTGGTAAGAACGCGTGAATCTTAACCGATGAACGTGGGTTCAAACCCGGGCGAGCACCTCTGAATTTACATGTACTTAATTTCTGTTTATAATTCATCTCGTGCTTTTCGGTGAAGGAAAACATCGTGAGGAAACCTGCATGTGTCTAATTTCATCGAAATTCTGCCACATGTGTATTCTACCAACCCGCACTGGAGCAGCGTGGTGGAATAAGCTCCAAACCTTCTCCTCAAAAAAGGGAGAGGAGGCCTTAGCCCAGCAGTGGGACATTTACAGGCTGTTACTGTTACTGGGTGGTACCTACCCAGACGAACTTGGACGAAGCCCTACTACCAGTAAATTTTTAGGTTGCTATTAAAATAATAAATTAATTTCTATCTTATATCTTAAAAATGCGTAAGTTTGTATGTTCACATATTTTTTTATCCAATAACGCTCAGAGGAATAGTAATATTCTAATTATATTAAAAGATCATTTCTGAGAAATTTTAACTATATAAATCTCAACATTACTCCAAGAAAAAATATACAATATATGTATATAAAACTATATATTATAAAAGCCACGATTCTCTTATGGCATTTTAACAATACTTCCGTTTGTATGTGCCTATTTGAACATATTCAAAGAAAAAGACGCGTTCACACATTATCGTTACTTATACGGAATACCTTCATTAAAATATTTAGCCTATTACGAGGAATTCCAGGAACTACTTTTTACGGTGGCTAAATTTTGTTGAATAAAAACTTTACCAATGACTGAGAGTTCAATGCAAACGATAGTCACACTTATTACATCCGAATAGAATTGAAATTTAAAATATGTTGAAAGAATTTGCTTTTACAGAAATAGTTTACGAACATCTGACACGACATGTATTAAAAAACTCACCTTTAAGGATACAATCTTTTGAAGAGATCAAAGTACAAGTGGAGGCATTTGAAACAATTAAAATTATCAAACGAGGACTCTTCATTAATAATGTTTTGGACAAAAAATGGATACTTTTGTTTACATTTATTAGTGAAGTGGTGAGGGTTCATAAATCAAGTTGGGTAAGACAAATCGAGTTCGTGTTTGAACTCGACGACATTTCATCGCGTTGACGTCATTTGTTACTCAGAATTGTCGTTGATTAGATCAAAGATATGGAACACTAAAGTTATTTAATTTTATATAACGTAATAATATACTTTAATCACAATAACTATCTATACATGGTATGAAGCTGTGAAGTATTATAGAGCCACGCCATTTTTATAGGCGGATTTTATAGGAGGTAATTATTATTTTTTTTAACTTTCGCGCATCCAGCAATACCATTACAAATTAGCACCTTATCACATCTTATTACACTACATTAAATTACATCACCTTAGCGCATCATTATGGTGAAAATCTTATAGAAAGCATCAGGCAGATGACTAGACGTACAATACTACCATATAATTTTTCTTGAAAAGTTATAAGATACACTGCATCGACTTAAAATAAATAGCATTTAATAAATTGATGATAATACACAACAGAGTAGAGTATCTATGAAGCGTTCTTGTTGATCCGATTGGAGTATATATGTTGATCTTGTATGATTTTTCATTTATATGAGTTTTGAATTATTGAATTTTGTGTTCGGCGATAAGGAAAAAATTTAAGTATCTGATGAATATGATAAATGTAAAAGTAATCCTGGCGCAGTGTGGTGAAGTATACTCCAAGCCCATTTTCTAAGCGCTTTCACTTTCTCAGAAGGGGGAGGAAGCCATTGTCCACAAGTGGTGTACTTGTTTAAGGAGTTGTTACATTTTTATTAAGCTACGACTTTGGTACAGTGAAAAAGGCTTATTCATTAATTTATTTTTTACGATAGCAACGTTTTTTTTCCAGAATCAAACAGAAAATTCCCAGAAAAATTTCGTTTGTATGTTTTCTGTTTAAAGTGATTATTATTTAATAAAAGCAGAACAAATACATTTAGGATATTGGAACCGCAATTATTATTAATTAATCTTTGTACAGTCGATACAGTATTACATATGTATATTAATTAAAATGTTACATCCCTGACTTATTCACCCAAACATGAACTTACCATCCACGATATTTTATTATTAAATATTTCTTTTTGGTGAAAGAATAACTGATAGGTGTATGGTAACCAAGACTAGGTTGCACGCACCTTGCAATCTGTACTTAAGATTTAATATTAGTTAGATATTTAATAGAAGTTGTATTTAGTAGGTTGAACGATTTCGCTATAGTTTTTTCTAATACTTTTATTGAATCTTCATAGTAAAAGCGTCCGCGTCAAAGTTAATTGCTAAATACTTTTTTCAATGATTATGGCTATTAAAAAAATGAATGGATGTATATTATAATTACGAAAGTAAGTTTTAATTCTTCAACTGATCGTTATGAAATTTTAACATATGTTGTCAGGAGTACAGAATAAGGCATAAGGTACCTTACACCTGCTCCTCCCTCACAAGCACGTGAAGCCGCGAAAGCTAGTTAAATATAATAGTAAGTGTAACTGTCCCCCTATTGATTTTGCTTCGCACACACTCTTATGTTTAATCATTAGTAGCAAATTTAGCTGGCATGAACACATTAATTATGTCTGTGATAAGTTATAAAATTTCTGACAAACATGTACATTATTAAGAAAAAAATGAACTATAAAACAAGGTTTTTAATGCTAACTAACGCGATGCTTATTCAATTATAACATATGGGCTCAGTAGCTACAGACAAAGTGACAATCGTATCTACAAGTCTATTTATCATTTACAAATCCAAATATTAAAGAATCATTATACCTGTTCACATAAAAATTAAAGCTGATGGAGGTAACATTTTAGGGATTATCAAATAATACCCATACAGAACAAAGTTAAGTATCATATTTTGAAAGAACGATTCTTCAATACATATTTTCAGAATAATATTCTGCATAATATAAAAACCCGTTGGGTGACATAACATAAAATAGCTACTATTTCAGCTAGCAATAAATACGGACAGCGTACCAGCTATTATTTGATTGTCCGCTTAATAAATAGCTTGGATAACAGAACAAGATAAGAAATCTTATTAAGTATAAATTGAAGATGTAAGTTTAAAACAATTATAGCGTATATTATTAGTAAATAGTTAGTTTTTATAGTGTTATAATTTAAATGTTATTTGCTTGTTTGTATTGTTAAATATATAAATAGATAATCACCCATGTGAATGCAACAAACAAAATAACAATACTTAAAAGAGTACTTTAATAAAGTATATTTTGCTTTCGATCTTAATAGTTTAGTATTATATTTAAACCAATTTATCATCTGAATCATAATGGTTTCATTTCTTTTAATTATTACAAAACAAACACACAAGGCCTAATCAAAATTTTTGTTCAAGATTTATTAGTTTTATCGGCGAAATAAAAGGTCATAATTAAAGTTGGAACGCCATTCATACAACCATAATCATTAATCTCCTGAACCTAAAAACTACTTTCCGGAGGGAAGTTCGGTAAGAATTTTTATAATAAATACTCAGCTCCCCGAGTTTCAGTTATGCGAATGTTCTTTCTTTGTTTAGTTAAGTGCCCATTAAAACGCCCAAGTTAATTCTCGTCCAAGAATAAAGGGTAAGATTTCATTTAGATTTGAGGTACTTTGAGGTATTTTCATGTACGCAGTATTAGGCAATGGCATAATATTGGCTTCGAAGTCATATATGTTCATTTGGAACTTAAAAAAGAATCGTCACAAAATATTATGAAAAAAAAACTGTTGTAGTCAAGAAAAAATATGTGGTTTTGTGATTATAAAATTCCTTAACTTCCTTTAAATGTATCTCAGTAATATATCACAATAAAAACTGTTCCCATATCGGAAAACAAGAATCACATTACTGGCGTATCTAACTAACGTTTCATTATGAGGGGCACATGCCTGAGCCGAACTTAAAAAATGTCACTTTTTGTATCAAAAAAAGTGCCAAATTAACTTTTTAGAGGAAACGATCTGTTTTTGGTCGTGCCACGTGTGACAGCACCATTGGCGTCAAATTCTATTTCGGCGGGGCAGCCACATGGCGTTCTGTTGATACTTACTTTGTCGTCGATGTCCCTTAACATTGGGGATATATATTTTTAGCGCCAGACGGATTGATGACGCCAAGTTTGTGAGCTTAACTTGACTTTAATAATCTCGTGATATATTGAACGTCGTTACGATCCTGACATACAGATATGTATCTTTTATGAATAATTTCTTCTTTAACGCCTTTGATATTTCACATTCAGTTTGTTGTTACAAAGAGAAGTAACAAAAGAAATTGTTAAAATTGAACATATACGCTCCTCAATCATTTTGTAGAGAAATATATTCAATAGGAAAAGATAAAACATTATTATTTTGTGTCTGCAAAAACCCCTTAAGGAAATATTGGAAATATCATATCTACAGAAATAGAGAGAGAGAGAGATGAAACTAACACAGGGGTGCGTGCGATATAAGATAAAAAGAACATTCCTAACTGGTTCCGACATTATATTCACATTTGAAAAGATCAAAGAGCCTGTTGTGACATACAGCTGGGAAAAACTTCAGTAGGCGCCACGAGGTGAGCATCGCTTGAGGGCACTCGAGTAACATCATCCTTGAGGGAGCTAGGCTTTGAAACAAAATGCGTTTGCATACATTAAACTGTAAGAATGTCGGAGATAGGGAGGGTAATACCAAGGAGTCCCTAGGGTAGTGTGTTTTGGCGATTACGCGGATGGAATTTTCCAACTGTGAGTTGGCTTCTTAGAGGAATAGTTTGCACGAAGCGCTAGCCTCTTTGCGTATTTTCGTAGTCAAAGCACTCTTGAATACTTGACTGTATGTTTCAAAGTATTTGAAAGGCAAATTAGGTAGGAAGTTGGAGAGCTCGATACAGTAATGTGATTCAACTATGAAGCAATTAGCTAGCTCGGTCTTAAGTGCACACATTAAACTTTGCGTATGAATTTTATATGCAATATGTTTAATATAAATATTTTGAGTAGGCTAGATACCGCATGTTTTTAAAGTAGTACAAAAAGCGAGCGTTTCATTTTTGCCGACGTACGATAACATTACGCGAGGCTTATGTGTTGTTTTTTTTTAAAGAATAGCTAAACGGACGAGCTAATGGGTCACCTGATGGTAAGTGGTCAACAACGCTAATAGGCATTGGCGTTGTAAGAAATTTTAACCATCGGTTACATCGTTATATCCCTTGTGCCTGTAATTACACTGGCTTACAACAATACGTAGGTAGAATATCTGATGAGTGGGTGATACCTACCCAGACGAGCTTGCACAAAGCCCTACCATCAGTAAAGTACAGTTATAGCTATAGACAAAAAAATGAAAATCGTTTTACAAAATTAAATTTGTTGCTGGTCTTATTTGTAACAATTTACGTTTTATTTGATTATAAAATAACATTCTTTAATCAAATGATTGACGTACGTGATTGATCATCAACAGATTCAAATAATCTACGGTTACTTCTTAAGATACCTATCATAAATTACTGCCCATTATTACTGAAACAATCTTCTATATTTTTTCTACAAATTAGTTTTTTAAAACAAACGTTTTCTGTTATAGATAGTTTGACAGGTACATAATTATTAGTATTTTTTGATGATTAGCAGGTGTCATATGTGTGGCTCTTACTTAAGATATGCTTTGTTGGACTGCTTGTGATATCCAGTCTTCTTAAAATATGTGGTTTATTCATTTGAATATTGCAACAAATAAACACCAAATTATATTTTCACCAGATTTAAGCTATTTTTATAACATATATAATATATATGTTATATAAATATCTTAAATTTAATATAATATGCAAGACAATACTCCTTTTCCCCTTATCATATTATGTATATCCTAGTATGTTGATAAAAATGTTTTTTTACTTTAATTAATTTAATTGTCAGTTTTTGTAATGATCTTTTTATGTTTTTATTATTATTATATACAATTTTTGCATCTTTTGTTTTTATAAATCTCAAAGTATCTTTTTTTTGCTTACGTAATTTTGTTATTCTTTTAAAGGTTACTTATAATAGAATATACTATTATTTTTCTATGCATATTAAGTTAGGCAAGCAGTTAGGCATGCAATTTTTATAATTAAGTTATTTAAGATTGTAGTCTAGAGTGAGAAACAAAATTGTATACAGCGTTGGCTTCCTATATAGTAAAATAAAAATATATTATATTAAAAACTTAAGCGTCTTACCAGACTTAAATCTCAGAATTCGAAAACAACACCCCCAATAAACTTATCTCATATTCCGTCGACGATAACTGAAACTCGCATGATATTTTCCGCGTACGTCTCGAAGTTGAGACTTAAACAAATAAAGTTAAGGCAGACTGAATTAATCCGGTATACAAACAGGAGCATAGGTGCTCATATTATGTAACAAATAGGAAACTTGGCGAATCTCGGAGCAAAATCGAGGCCCAAGGGAAAACTGTCTGGCGTAATGCACACGTATGAGGTATTTGCGAAAATCTATTCTGCAAGCAGACTAGTAAACATTTGTAACATAACCATTGTTGTAATATACAATCTAATAATCGAATCAATGATATGATAAGATTTATTTGTATTTTTATGGCATACTTTATGAAGAGTAATTTCGAAGAATGTTACGTGAACTTTAGGATAAACATCAACTACCTTAACTATAAACTTTATTTAGTGAGTATTATGTTAAACAATGATCTCCAACTTTCTTTCAAGAAGATCTCAAAAAATTATTCGACTAATTTTTTTTTTTTATAATGTTTAATTTTTTTTTCTCAACAGATATATACATTTATTTACATTAAAGCTTTAAATAAGCACAAATAAAAATTAAAAATAGTTACTGTACAAATCGTAACCGCGTGGAATGGTGGCAAGAATGCTAGCAGCATTTACCCTTTGAATCGCAATTCCGAATTTTGTATGATAAGCCCTTAACAACATTTACAGGTAAAGCTGTAACGACTTAACAGAGATATAAATTTGCATTATTTGAAATGGGAAAAATTAATAAATTATTATTATTATTATAACGATTTAACCGCGCACATCGAGACATTTAATTTCTTGAATGACTATTACTGGGGTGACTTTATGTCGCATCTTGCAATACGCAATAACTGCTAAGAGACGCAGCGGTGATAAACTTGCCCAGCGCTGTCAGGACAAAGGATTTCTGCCGGCCAATGATGGTTCAGGGTTGTGACTTTTATTTATATCTAAAATATATTCAACTGTATATGTAACTAGCTAATCGTCCCGGTTTCGCACCCGTAGATAAGAAGAAAAATGTATTTTGGTTAGGTGACATCAATTCCATCGCGCACAAAGAAATTTGGCAACTCCTTTCTTTGTCGCACTACCAAAAAATGAAATTCCTTACCAGCTCACGTGTTCCCCTACTCTTACAACCCGGGTTCCTTCAAACGAGGCGTGAAGAGGCATCTTGCGGGCCGGTAAGGCGGTGACGGCTAGTACAGAACATTCTTCCCGACTGTACTGGCCGTCGTCGCGTTTGGACTCTACTACCACTTACCATCAGGTGGAGTAGAGACATTTGCCATCCCGGACATATATATAAAAAAAAAAGGTTTTGCGTAAAATCCGTTCTTAGTGAGCGTCTACGTCGTGGAAGAAGTAACTGAAAAATTTCAAATCAATTGGGCGGATAGTTTAGGGGATCTTGTGATGAATGATTTGTTATATATCATTATATATTATATAATAAAAAAAATAATCACTTTTGATATATCTAAGAAATATTGTTATTCATATATATGTTAACGTTTATTTTATTAATTGTTTGTTTGGATTATATTTTAATTGAAATTTTCTCAGACTTATAATAATTGTTGAATAATCTAAATACTTTGAAATTACATTTTTAATGATTACGTTGCTTACAGCTTTAGATTATGTTTAAGAATAAGAAATTTTATCTCCAAACTATTTTATGTATCCTTCAAACTTGGCAGCCCTATTTGGACCAATTTAATGTTGTAAATCCATAGGGTACACTTACCTCCCTCCAAACTCATGCGATATTGCGTTTTTTCTAAACCGCAAAGCTCCCCTTGTGTTGTTCGTTTTACGTAGTCACGCCAATATTTTACTGGTAAATGTACGCGATGAAGAATAAGTCAATTTAAATAAATTTATTATTTTTGAGTTTACTAGTGGAAGGCCTTTGTACAAGCTCTTTTGCGTAGATACAACCCACTCATCAGATATTCTATTGCAAAACAGCAGTATTTGGTATTGTTGTGTTTCGGTTTGAAGGGTGAGTGAGCCAGTGTAATTACAGGCACAAGGGACGTAACATCTTCCCAAGTCTTTTGCAAGGTAGGTGGTGCATTAGCAATGCAGTCGATGGTTAAAATTTCTTACAATGCCAATGTCTATGGGCGTTGGTGAGCACTTACCATCAGGTGGCCCATATGCTTGTCCGCTAACATATACTATATAAAAGAAATAACGACATTTTAAAAATCTACCCTGGGATTACAATTTGGGACCTCATAATCTGCCGTCTATAATTGAGCATGCAGCCTTATAGCAGGTTCTAAAATCAAATGCTACACAAATATTATACTTAATGTGTTGTCAAAATATTGTATATAGTATATCAATAAAGTAATTAACGTTTGCTAATTGATGTTAACACACTTAAAATAAATATATATTTAAAGTCAGATTGCAATGATATTTTTATTCTGTTAAGAGGTTATGACACTGAAACAAAAATGTGTAAACATAATTATAGGTACTTTCGTATTATAATTCGTATTCCAAATACATTAAAGTCAAACAGCGATGATAAATAATTGTAAAAATCAGCATAAAAGTACGAAGTTGCGCTTGTATAAATATTGCGCAAACAAAAAATTTAAAAGTATGATGCTCCCATGAGAGTTTGTTCCTCTACATTTATTTTTCTCTAAAACCTTAACAAATTTCTGGATTGCTCATGCTCGAGGACGGCCCCTATATCTTACTTTTTTCTGTATTTATTGCCCTCTACCCTCAGTTAAGTTATCGAAAATATAATCCCTCCTTACAGAAACTTCCAGAGCTGATTACTAGTTGGCTTGATAAGATTCGGCTATATTTGTATGGACGCGATTGTAGATAAAAAATAGAACAAAGCAATAAATAAATTGCTTGCGTAAATATATACCGAAATGGCAGTACGTGAATTTTAACAACCGCTGAGTTTTATACACTTCATTTATCCAATAACTCATCCATGCTTGGAGGCGAAAAAACCTGCTTCTGTGAGATCAAATTTTGCCAAATGTGCATGAACCCTTTTTACATTGGAGGTGAGTGAGGAATAAAGCCCTTGCCCATCGACGCGACATTTACGGGCTATTATTTTAAATGTATATTATATTTTATTATTATTATTGGACATGCAAATGGGCCATCTGATGGTAAATAAAGGTTGGTGGCGCACGGCGCTAATGTCAATGGACGTCGGTGACCACTTACCATCAGGTGGCCCATATGCTCGTCCGCCTTCCCATAAAAAAAAAAGTTGTATGTATTTTAAAGCTGGTTTGATAATCACGGTGAGATTCCTATTCACTTACATTGTATTATTCTTTTGACAGTTAGCTTACTAAGGAAAATGAATAAAATAAAATTAGAAATTAATTTAAATTTCTTATCAGAATTTTAATTTGCTAAAAGTTAATATTTTAGTTTTACCCACTACTAGGCTAAGGCATCCTTATTTTTTTGTCTATAATATTTTTGTAAATTATCACCAACGCCTAACCACGAACTTCTATTACGTCATTTATACTTTTAGAAATATTAGGCATGTTGTCATCAATAATACCACCAGATTCTGGAACGAAGGCTCATTCTCCTTAAAACAGAAAAACAACAATTCAGGGTATTGCTATTAGATTCTTAAGCTGTTCCAGGAAAAACCAGACCGGAACTGATATTTTATCCCATTTTCCATTTTTACCTCGTTACACAGCCTATCAAGCAAGTTGCTGATTTAAGCGAAAATACTTGATAAGATGGAATTTTATTTCTACGGACCCTAATGAATGTTCGCCGTAAAACAATCGTTACATTTTCGCTGGCTTGCTTATCCCTCGCTAGCTTGCTTATCCCGTATCCATATTATGCTCTACGGAGACAATAATCAAGGGTTCTTCCAATGTTCCAACTTGCGGCAAGGAATAAAATCCCAGCTTAATCCCCATGAGATTAATATTATTTTATCGCTAACTATAAATAACGGAAGAATTCAATAGCCGAGCGGTAAGCGAAATTACAAGTTTTTTGACAAACTAGTAGAAAACTTTTACCAAATTCAATCTTGCAAGGATTTGCTTCAATCGCTTTATATTCCGGCCCTCTGGAGGTCTGGGATAAAGAAGGTTCGTGCGGCCAGTGTTTTGAAACTTTATTTTTGTAAGTAAGGTGAATTTGAAATAGAACAAAAATACACTTAGAAGTTTTAAGTAGTAACAATAACTTTAAGTAACTTTTGCTTCAAATTCCAAAAACTGTACAGTGGTTTTATTATTTACAAACTTTCCCATGTTCCTTTACATAGGTATCTTATTAGATTGCAGACCTGATTCTGGATTTAATTTCCGGGTCGGGTTCATAAAAAAGTTCTTGAAATTTTTCTCAAAAAATCATTAAATTATCAATTTTCCGATGTTAATAAGTTGGCAGTGTTGCCGATGGTATTGTTTGGTGTTTCTTTCCAGTCGTATCAGATTGCTGTCTTATCGGGCCAGAGAGTGCACCTGTTTTTGTGAACTGTGAATTGTGCACTGTAATCTCCTGTATCTATAGGAGGCGTTAAGGCGCGAAAATCATTCCGGAGTACACCATTATAATTATAAACATAAATAACAAATTATATAGTTGTTTTTGTTATTGATTTGTTGTTGTCAGGTGCATATATTCCTCTTTTGAATAGTAATATGGCTATGAACCCGGCTTATTTTTATTTTCTCGACAGAGTGAACTTTAGGAAATACAAAATATACTTATATATTGTATTATAAATAATAAAAACTTTAAATAAATAACTCTTTCTGTAATTTACTGGTAGTAGAGCTTTGTGCAAGCTCGTCTGGGTAGGTACCACCCACTCATCAGATATTCTACCGCAAAACAGCAGTACTTGGTATTGTTGTGTTCCGGTTTGAAGGGTGAGTGAGCCAGTGTAATTACAGGCAAAAGGGACATAACATCTTAGTTCCCAAGGTTGGTGGCGCATTGGTGATGTAAGCGATGGTAAACATTTCTTACAATGTCAATGTCTAAGGGCGTTTGGTGACCACTTACCATCAGGTGGCCCATATGCTCGTCCGCCTTCCTATTCTATATAAAAAAAAAATATTACTTTATTCATCGTTCTAATTTAAACGTTTCTTTTACATTCGTATAACAATACTGTAAAAGATTGAGACACTTAAGAAATGTAGCATCATTTATAGGAGACTTTATTATGAAGAATTGGCAATTTTCACGTGTGTCTTATTTTATGTAACAGTAAGATTGCGTCATTATTCACACCCTATGTTCCATTTGTACGCATTTTCTATGCGGAAACGGTGCCATATTAGCTTCAATTTCACCAAATTTACGACTAATAAACAAATGATACCATTTTATATGTGTCGTTACAATTACAATGTAGGAAGAAATATTCCGATTGTTATGATAGAGCTGATATCCGGAATTTACACGGGTATAATTGACATTCCTTCTCGATAAGATCCACATTCCGAACCGGTGGTAGCTTTACATTAAATTTAATCTTGTAAAATAAAGATTAAAAAGTGCTTATAAGGGCCTACTTGAATGAAGTATATTTTGAATTTGATTTTGATTATATCTCTAGATATTTTAATGAACACATGCGTTTCTAATATATAATGAGTATATCGCCAAGCAATCTTTAGCCTCAATCTTCAATCCAGCTCGCTACCGTAACGATACTAATTTTTATACGCGTTACGTTTACATTATACAATACATTTTAGTTCTATTTATATCGAAAACGTTTAAAATAAATTTTATAATAAATTTGATTATTAAAATTAAAAAAAAAATTACAAATAAATAAAGCTACTGTTAATCTATATTAATATTATAAATTCAAAAGTAATTGTATGTCTGATACGCTTTCATTGCTAAACACTGAATTGATTTTGATGAAATTTTGTGTAAAGCTTGAATTCCAAGGAACACCATAAACTATTTTTTTCCCTCCATCTAACACGCAGGGTAGCCGTGGGTAAAAACTAGTTATATATTAGCATTTTTATAAAAGTGTAGGTAAACTATTGGGGTTCGATCATAACATTTTAGGGTCAAATTTGAGGTCAACTTTTTTTATAACATAAAAATCAACTAAAAATAATATATTACTGTAATGCGTAGTCTTATGATATATATATATATATATATATATATATATATATATATATATATATATATATATATATTATTTTTTTCCGTATTTTGCACAAAAAACATTCGAAGAGAAATCTTAGGGATGAATTGACAATTTTTAAGTGCATTTATATTGATGCATATTTACATTATCATATAATACCGAATGTAAAAGACCTTCAGATAAGTAGTAGTTATAAAATGAATGCTTAACATTGTAAAGTAAAGTAATATTTGTTACGAACAGCATAAAATTTGAATATAAAAATAATATTCAAATAAGGCATATAACTTTTAGGCATCAGGTTAAATATTAAGTATAGTACACTTTGTTCTCTTCATCTGTCTTACCCTTATATTTTATTCACAAAGATATTCAATTGACTTCGAATGGATTTCTTTCATGTTTTCTTGAAACCTTTTTCACTATCTTTGATATAGTTTGTGAAGAGAATTTAGAAAAACTTTATAAAAGGGACACTTTTGACATTGCTAATTTTATAAAGAAGTTTTAATTATAATTCGAGACTAAATAATAACTATTTTTTATACAAAAACATACACACAGAGGGCTCTGTAATATCAAATTATTATAGTTATTTTCATTATAGTTAAGATTTATATTTGCATTTTTAAAATCTGGTTTTTCTTTTGATAAGACAATTTTGACAATCAGCTACAAAAATATAAATAAAAGCGCTCTAACGCAAAAATATAGCGACGCAGAGCTTTAATTGACTGGATTAAGCCGAATTCTATTGATCTGAACTTAAATCCTTTTACGAAACAAAAGCTTATCATACACTGAGATGTTTGTCAAATCTCTAATCTGACCACCAAAAACTATCCCTATACGCTATGTTCGCTTGCACATACAACCGTACTTTCCCGACGACAGGCCTGCCTGTCGTCGTGAACAGAGTTCCCCTTCATATGGATCTTAGGGAATTATACACTGAGCGTTGACTTGCATCCATTGATGATGTTATCTAGTTATTTTTTTATAGAATAGGAAGGCGGACGAGCATATGGGCCACCTAATGGTAAGTGGTCACCAACGCCCTTAGACATTGGCATTGTAAGAAATGTCAACCATCGCTTACATCGCCAATGCGTCACCAATCTTGGAAAGTAAGATGTGCCTCACCCTTGTGCCTGTAATTATACTGGCTCTCTCGCCCTTCAATATCAAGTACTGCTATTTTGCGGTAGAATATCTGATGAGTGGGTGGTACCTAACCAGACGAGCTTGGACAAAGCCCTACTACCAGTAAATTTTTAGGTTGCTATTAAAATAATAAATTAATTTGTATTTTATATCTTAAAAATGCGTAAGTTTGTATGTTGCGCCACCAACCTTGGAAACTAAGATTTTATGTCCCTTTTACCTGTAATTATACTGGCTCACTCACCCTTCAAATCGGAACAGAACAATATCAAGTACTGCTGTTTTGCGGTAGAATACCTGATGAGTGGGTGGTACCTAAACAGACGAGCTTGCACAAAGCCCTACCACCAGTCAACTGTTGCAAGTTCAAAAAAAAGCCGAATTCGTCGACCTATTTTCATACTGAATATGTGTTCTAAATTAATTGACGTGAATAATAAAAGAAAATTCAACTAAACAACTTAAGCATCTTGCCTAAGGTATGTGTAAATTATGATATAATGTATATAAGGCATAACAAAAATAAATAAATGGTTGTACATATTTTTACATGTTGGTGGTTTTCAATTGTTTTATTCATTTTAGAAACGTAAACGACCATTACAAAGAGTATTCAGTAATTAGTTACCTTCACCCATAATGTCCTCCAGACCGATTTCGGTCACGGCGGCAAATCTCAAGAGAGATTAGTCAACTACGCAGGAGATATTATAGTGCACAAGTGAGTGCGCAAATACAGGTGCACTCTCACTTCCCACACTCTCATAATCCGATGGGACGGCAATCCGACACAGCCGGAAAGAGTTTAGGCGCAGGACCAACGGCTTTACGTGCTTTTTGAGGCACGGGAGTGACCACACTTCCAACTTCGAGAATCCGGGCTGCTACTGAGAATTTTCTGACAGAAAACCCAATAACCTACGGGTCTGAGATGGCCTACTAGTTAGAATGCGTGAATCTTAACCGATGATCGTGGGTTCAAACCCGGGCAAGCACCACTGATTTTTCATGTGCTTAATTTGTGTTTATAATTCGTTTCGGGCTTGACGGTGAAGGAAAATATCGTGAGGAAACCTGCATGTGTCTAATTTCATTGAAATTTTGCCACATGTGTATTCTACCAACCCGCATTGGAGCAGCGTGGTGGAATAAGCTCCAAACCTTCTCCTCAAAAGGGAGAGGAGGCCTTAGCCCAGCAGTGGAACATTAACAGGCTGTTACTGTACTGTACTACGGGTCTGCGGCCTTACATTAAGGAACTAGACCAAGGAGGCAGTTCCTTCACCCATATACACTATTGTAAGAAGTTAAAACAACTCTACACATTACAACGGCAATGTGTCGTACCCATTAGAACTAAGACTTATTATTTCTTTTATCTCTAATTATAATGGCTCATTCACCCTCAACCTACAAGATAATACAGAGTATTGATGTATGACGGATATAATTTTTAGGTTTTTGTTGGTGCTAATATAAAAACACTGCTTTTATCAGAGTAATTTAACTTTTACTTTTACTTTAATTTAACTTTAATTCTAATAACATTATAATAATTACTTGAACTTTCTTGACACCTTTGAACTCGAGAACCTAATAAAAATAAAAAAAATATATCCACAACATTATAATCGTAAAGAAATTCAAAGCGTCAAAAAAATTTATCAAAAAGTAAAAATGTATAGAGTAAGTAAAGTTTGTTCACCCCATCGCATAAATATGACATGCACCCTTCAGTAAGACAAATTATTTCATTTCCCTCCAAAGGGACCATACGTGACTCCCGACGATCATCAATTCTATGAGTTGGAGATTACTGTGATGCGAATATTCATCGTCAAAATAGTTACGGTTATTAAACGTTAGCATTAATTTAGAGTAGTATCGTTTTATAAATTTCAAAAAATAAATATAATAATAGCAAAGTCTGACTTCAGGCTTTTACGTGCATTACTATTATTTAAATATCATAATCTTAGATATGACTAGTGAGTAGACCCGGCTTCGCACGGGTAGGTTCGATATAAAACGTACGTGTATAAACGTATATGTTTATATTATATGGTAATATTACACATATAACTCTATTGGTTTGCGTGACGCATGCCAGTAAAGCTCCTATTTGGCATGTTTTTTCCGACATCTTCAAGAATCATCGCTATATTTCAGCCATTTTTATCACTCCATTCATTAGTGAAAACCGTACAATAATCGTTTTTGAGTTTATCACGTCCAGACAGACAGATAAACGTGGCGGAGGCACTTTGTTTTGTAATAAGTAGTGATTTATAATACAAATTAAAAACCAGGTTAATTCAAATATCTATATATTTTATATATTACCTATTTATAAGATATATAGAATAAAATGACAAAAGTAACTAATATAAATCCATATTATAAATATTATTTTCGCCTATGTTTCGTATCAACTAATCCTAGAAACATTTGAGAATAACACACGCGCGAAAATGTAATTAAACTCCCATTTTGGTTGAATGTGCCTTAATTAACTCTATATCAATTATATGCACGTTATATAATGCAGACGGGAACGTGTGCTAACCGCCGGCTAAATTTCATATAGCCTAATTTCACATCCCTAATAAGCCAGCGTCTTCATGAAATTGTCCTCTCCGTACTTTATCATAGTCAACGTGAACGTCCAGGGTAATTGTGCTCGAGAGGGAAGGTCCATAATTAGGAACGGCTAATGTCCCGGAAAAACAATTTCATAAAACAGCTCCTTGTGTCGTCAGCATAAAAAGAAATAAGACACTAAATAAACGTCTACTTTCACGGCCCGGTTCACCTTTACGCGACGCGACGCGGCGAAAACTGCACGGTTATCCCTTTGTCACTGTGACGTCGAGCTTACATTCCATTTTGCGTGAAAGAACAATTTGCTTAAAGCCTGGACGGAATTAAAATTGCGAGAGGGTGCCAACGCGATATTGCAATCGAGATATTTCGCACATTAGTGCGACATAGAGCGGAATCTTAATACGTTGTGGTAAAGGCGATAATGAAATAATTGGTTCAATGTTTTAAAATTGTACGGCTTCCACTACACATATTTCGAATCATAGCACAGCTTTTGTGGCTAATCGCTTGTCGAGTGCCTCTGGAAAATTGCTACAGTCTAGTGGACATTAATTTGTTTGAGTCACATGTAAAATGGACGGCATTTCTCATTTGTCACATGGTTCCAGTCTTGCGTTCAGCTGTTTGGAAATAATGTGCGACTCTAATGATATTAAATGTTGAGATGATATAAAATATATGTTAGGCATTGTTATGAACTGAATTGTAAATATCATATACATTTCGCTTAACTATATTTGATAGCAAAATATATTCTCATTATACATATGTTTGTTCAAAGTAAAAGAATATAAAATATCGATATTTTATAATAACACTCAGGTCAAACCAAGTTTACTTGACCCATAAAAAGTTTTAACGATTGTATAACAAGGCCATAGTCGGTCTTTCATACAAACGCTAAGATTTCGTATTTGCATTTCATGCTCAAAGTAAATAAATAAATTTACATCACGCTATTTTTACTTTCAGCACGAATTCTGTTATAATAACACTTACCATTTTTGTATATCATTAAAACTTTGTGGAAAATATTAAAAAAAAATCTTATAATTTTATAGTCACAGTACATTTTATTTTGTGCTAGTTTTGAAATTAATATTTGCTTAAAATACTGAAATAATATAACATAGATTACTTTAGTTAATTTTACTTTCAAGGATTTACTAATATTGCCTACAGTTTCGTTAGCAGTGGGTTTGACAAAAGCCTAAAGGTGGTTTATTATTGAAAATAGGTAGACAGACTGACAAATGAGCCATCTGATACTAAGTGGTCATCACCGTCCAAAGCATTAGCAAAGTAAGAAATATTAAACATTTTACGTCGTGTGCAATGAGCCACCATCTTTGGGATCTAAGATGCTGCACTGGCTCACTCATCCATCAAACCGGAACAAAACAATTACTAAGTATTGCTGTTTGTCGATATGTGATGAGTGGATGGTACTCACATACCACTTAGATATTGAACCTTGTGTTACGAACACATTATTTTTTCAGTTAAATTTTAATTTGATTATTGAAATGTATCACTCACGACAACATGAAATAATGCAACAAAAGATCGTCTGAAAACTAAATGTAGTATGTCATAATTTGAAAACGGAAACAGCTAATGGATACATAATGGTTATTACTCTAATTGAAAATACAACCAAAGCTTACTCCACGGTAACTGCGGAAACTTATTAAGATAAGCCGTCATAGATAAGGGTAGTTTGTCTTATTGGTCGGAATAGATAAAACAGATAAATTAGGTACTGGCCCCTATTATCGATATCCTGATGGACAGTTCTAGATTATAAATAATCCTAATGGAATTAAATATCCATTCGATCAAATACTTTTGCTGATTATGTAATATGGATGCACAGATTGCATTAGAAAATTAAAAAGTTTTTATAATTATAGTGGGTACTAGTATTCGCCCGCGGCTTTGAACGCTTCTTAGGTGATAGAGGTGAGTATACCAATAAAAAATATTAGAAAATGTCCATCCTTGGGCCTTAAGCTTGCTTCATACCAATTTTTTTCAAAATCGGTTTAGAGGCTTAGACTTAATAGTGTAACAGACAGACTTGCGCATTTATAATATAAGTATAAATTGAAAACGTTTGTTGTTTATGTGTTGAGTTATCGCTAAGCAGGCATTAAAGAGCTATTAATTAGTAAGAGAATATATACCTGAGAAAATTGCACGGATTATATTATTGCTAAACCTTGTGTAGAGAATAAATTGACTATTTACTGACTTGTATGTGATTTTTACAAATAATGTCCTCCTGACCGATTTCGGCCACGGCGGCCAATCTCAAGAGAGATTAGCCAACTACGCAGGAGATATTATAGTGCACAAGTGTGTGCGCAAACACAGGTGCACTCTCTATTCCTTAACTCTCATAATCCGTTGGGACGGCAATCCGACACGACCGGAAAGAGTTCAGGCGCAGGACCAACGGCTTTACGTGCTTTCCGAGGCAAGGGAGTGTTCACACTTCCAACTTCCAGATTCCGGGCTGCTACTGAGAATTTTCTGCCAGAAAAACCCAATAACTTTTTTATTGGCCCAACCTGGGAATTGAACCCAGGACCTCCGGGTCTGCGGCCTTATATCAAGCTGCTAGAAAAACGAGGCAGATTTTTACAAAACAGTTACTATTGAGTTACTTGTTGGTACTTCTTGATTTCGTAATCAACATTCAAAATTGGTGGTAACTATTCACTTTGTTATATAACGTATTTGATAGTTTCAAAAAAGCATCCGGACTGAAGACGTTCAACTATGACAAATAAATTTATACTACAATAATTACTAGTATAGAAAAAATTAAACCTAAATACCCGTACAAGTTTGTAAAAATTTCATTGTTCGATATAAGCTCCTTCCTATTCTACTCTTCACTTGGAGAAGAATTAGAGTTATTCCAACATGCTACCCTGGCTCAAGTTGTTACACCTGCGTACTGCATTTCAACAGCACCGTAGACGAAGATATGGTATAGCCAAGCAGTGGAATGTTACCTGCTGTTCATGATATCGATTTGAATTGAAAAATCTTAAGAGAACTTTTGTGTTGTAACCACGTAAGTTGGTAGAAAACTAATTATTTGTATAGATGAACGCAATGCGTAAAGAAAACAAATTTTATTCAATTATTCATACTCAATATAATTTAAAAGGCTAAATGTATGCGTCCGTGACTAACATTGAAATATGCAAGTGTCAGATTGAGCACGGTGTATGTGATGGCAGTTGAAATTGCAGGCGACGTTTAGTCATGCCCAGTACCCTCTGGTTATACTTGTAACTGTTTACATGTTGTTTGTTAACATTCAGCTACTTGCGTATTCGAAGTTTGAACGCATTCCAAATTTAAATGTACTTTTCGAAATTTAATTGCATTTCGCAAAACTCGCTTGCTTTTCGGAGTATAGAATTTCAACTAGTCCGAATAAGTTTATATTTGAAATGTATTGTATTTAAAATCTTGCAGTTCGGTTTCGTAAAGCGTATAGAAAAGTTGAAACAGCTTTGGTTACTTGACACGCTAGCTTGCTCGTGTTTCACCTTTTCGTAATTTCAAATGAAATATTCTTAATTCGATAATAGCGCTTACTTTACAAATAATGTATTCTTTACACGCGTTTATATATAAGGCATTCAACTCGATGAGTAATCACGATATATATATATATATATATATATATATATATATATATATATATATATATATATAAATATATTTTAAAATATATTATATTTAAAATATATAAAATATATAAATATAAAATATATTTTATATGTTAAAATATATATATATATATATATATATATATATATATATATATATACTTTAATGACCTTTATATATATATGTATAAAGGCCATTAAAGTTAAAAAAAATATGTGATATTACATATATACTCACAGCATACACAAGGTTTGGCTTTAATAAGAATAAATTTATAGTAAAGCAGTAATTAATCTATAATTTTGTGTAAACATTTTAAATGTGCACAAACATTACACACACAAACAAAGAAAATGAACTTTATACTTACAGTTTTAAGACATAAGTTTACATTGATATTTTAACTTATCATTATTATAAAATGTTATTGATGTCGTAAATAATAGCATTTGATTCGCAAATTTCGTTTGGTCCCATATTGTGAACGTTTTACACGATCCGGTCCCCGTTAGGGAAATAAATTACGCAAACAATTAAATATCGGCAATAATGCGAACATGGGGTGCGACAATTTGTCTAGACTGGTCCGGTGGGGTAGCCCTTTATGTACAGCGTGTTTTCAATACTAAATAATATATTTTTTTATATAATTTATAAATAAACTAGACATCTTCTAAATATTGATTTATTTTAATTAATTAATGTAGAATTTATTAAATATAAAAGTAGACGTTAGTTATAATAAAGTTCAACATCGCTTGAGAATGTTTTTATACTATCCACTTTGTTGTAACTCGCCGAAAGATGGCGCTGTTGCATATCAATTTCACTACCATTCAACTGATCGTCATATTAATATTTATTAATGTACAGTCAGCATAATGCCTTCCCGTTTCTGCTAGTTATTATATTAAGTAAATATGATACTTATATCGAAAAAATAGACTATATATTACTTTTCACCGTCAGAGGTTTGAGATGACGATGAATGATTTTCTGCCTTGACTTTCTGAAAAATATAACAAGTATTACAAAATAACAAGGGTTGTTATAATTATAATTAATTTATAATAATTCACAAGGCCTTACTTAGTGCGTGTAAAACACAGGTTTTGTCTAAATTTGATGTCTATGTACTATAATTTTGTCTGTACGTCGATTGGTAGTTAGTTAATCGTTACATTTTTTATTATGCAGATTATCTATATAAAATTTCATTGTCTCTGTTGAGTATTTAGAAATCGAAGAAATATTTTGGAAAAAATTTGAACGAGTGAATTAAATGTTAATTAAATACCTTATAAGTGGTTTATACATCATCCTGTATAAAAATATAGTATAAGAGCAGATCGTGTAGTTAATGTAATTATGAGGCCGTTACGTAAACGGTCCTGACTTGTTGCGATTAAGGAACTGTCTTCATTCCAGAGCTAAACAACATTGGGCGATAATTTAAAATGAAAAATCTCTAGTAAATGCAGTTACAATCCGTAACCGTAACAGCCTGTGAATGTCCCACTGCTGGGCTAAAGGCCTCCTCTCCTCTTTTTGAGGAAAAGGTTTGGAGCTTATTCCACCACGCTGCTCCAATGCGGGTTGGTAGAATTTACAGTTACAATCATTGAGAAATAATTAAAAGGTTAAAAAGTGCTACGATTATTTTGATTCCAATTAACACATTCTGGTGTACTACATAGATATGTTTAAAAATATTTAGCTAAACAAAAAAATGTTTACAAACTCTATTATAAATTGTTGTTGGTCGTAAAGTTAATTAAACTCACCCTTAGCCCTACAATATGACCAAAAGAATACCTTGAAACATAAAATATTCTAGAATTGTAGTATCTCAATAATTATTTCATTACTTTAATTTATTATTTATGTTGGCTTGGCTTGTTTTATAACATTGCAAATGATGGACATCAAAATAACTCGTTGAAGGCTTTTGCAGGTATCTGAAATATGAATTTTAAAAAGAGTTCCTTAATACATATCCTTTACCGCGATGCACTAGACGAATTATATGTCAGGTTTGACCTCACAATCTACGTTAAAGTGTGTCTACTTATCTATAACATAAAAAAAGGTAAACTCATTGATATATTAGGAGTTAAATGATAATCTAAATTGATCCCATTCTGAGCACATTTAGGCATTATACCACGAGGTAATAGTGTATGCAGCAGACAATTACTTACAGGAATAGACCAATTAATCGTCTCAGCCGGAGCATACTCGACGAATGTGATACAGCAATATCAAATTACTAAATTACTTGAAATAGAACGGTTCTGCCCAATATTATAGTTCAACTCTTATATTAATGATGCCGAAACTTCAACAAATAATTCAGGTTAACAACGTGTTATGATAAAATCATTGCAAAATGCTTTTTATTTTTAACGGAGTAAAGTTGATTTTTTATTACGGGTAGATTAATATAAGTGACGAAGTGTGTTTGCGCAATTCGAATTTTAAACCCTTATCTCAATATCTATTTGAGACATTAAAATATTGAAGAACGCGGTGCATTTTTAGAAATAAATTCCATCATGTTGAATAATTATTTTGTAAGAAATTCTAGTCTTTAAAGTTTCGATCGTATCTTAAAAGATTTACGGCTATGGTAAATATTTATGGACTAAATGTTTTTGTTGTGATTTAACAAATAAAAAAATGAATAAGCCGAGATGGCCTAATGGTAAGAACGCGTGACTTAACCGATGATTGTGGGTTCAATCCCGGGCAAGCACCACTGAATTTTAATCTGCTTAATTTGTGTTTATAATTCATCTTGTGCTTGACGGTGAAGGAAAACATCGTGAGGAAACCTGCATGTGTCTAATTTCATTGAAAATATGCCACATGTGTATTCTATCAACATGCATTGGAGCAGCGTGGTGGAATAAGCTTTTTTTTTTATAGAATAGGAAGGTGGACGGGCATATTGGCCACCTGATGGTAAGTGGTCACCAAACGCCCTTAGACATTGGCATTGTAAGAAATGTCAACCATCGCTTATAGCCAATGCGCCACCAACCTTGAGAACTAAGATTTTATGTCCCTTGTGCCTGTAATTACACTGGCTCACTCACCCTTCAAACCGGAACACAACAATATCAAGTACTGCTGTTTTGCGGTAGAATATCTGATGAGTGGGTGGTACCTACCCAGACGAGCTTGCACAAAGCCCTACCACCAGTAAAACTTCAAAACCTTCTCCTCAAAAGGGAGAGGAGGCCTTAGCCCAGCAGTGGGACATTAACAGGCTGTTACTTTACTTTACTACTTATTTAAAATTGATGAATTGATTGATCGTTATTTAAAATCATCGTCAGTTATGAAAATATCATCCAGGCTCATAGTAAGTTCTTTAGATTTATATCTCTACACAAAAAACCCAAAGTATTCGATATCAAGACCAACACGATCTAGAAAATTCCAAGGTAGAAAAACCAATAGAGTTCGAAAATGCTTCACAAGAATTTTTCATGCTTCGTATAAGTTTTCAGATATATTTTACATGTTCCATCCGTTATTCACGTACGTAAATGTATAATACATAATATTATATACTTATTTAATTTCATTTATGTGTTTTAGAATTATTTATTTAATAGATCATATAAATTCAATATGAGCGGTGTGATAATTTTATTGTAATTTATTAATTTATTTTATTATCTAAATACTATTAAACATAAGTTTATAATTATATTACTAATCATAGTTACAATTTGTGTTTATTATCTGTACAGATATACAAATAAATAAAATTGAAGTTCGTGTCTATGGTTTCAAAATAACCTGTTTATATGTTAATATTGCTAGTTACCTAAAACAAAACAATATTTATTTTTGTCGTCTACCTGTATGTCTACTTTTATGTATACTATAATCACCAAAATTATTGAAATCGGATCTCAGTGAAAAAAGTTATCGTAAATCAAAGATAATTTTAAATTCGTCTTTTGTCTATACATATATCAAAGCAGTAAAAACCGAGTGTCTATGTATTTGCTTCGTTTTTTGATTAATTTATATAACTAAATAAATTACAAAAAAAAAACGAGCGTAGGTGATAAAAAGAGTAACAGAACACGAAAATGCATTTTCTTAATATAGTAATAAACACTTACACGCGGACGAAGTTACGGGCGCTAGCTGGTAATATCTGTTATAAACTTTTATTATTAATATGACGTCAACTAAACATTCGTATAAAATAACACACTTAAACACCTTTTCACACACGAGATAGGCGAATTATTCAATTTATAATTGAAATTCACTAGAGCATTAGCGCGTCGCCCATTCGCCTCGGGCGAAGCACGCGTCACCCTGAGTGCGACAGCGGACCGCTTTCATCTCTTACTACATACACTATTGAACAAATTGATTAAGTTTGTGCAAAAAAGTTCCGCACTAATTTGATTTGAAACGGTGTTAGAGATGAGGTATTAAGTCTCCAATTCGTTTTGGTAGTATTGAGAAATCAATTGATATGATATTAGTATATGATGTTTGGGAAAATATGTATATCTAGTAGATTAATTACTATTTTGTCGGAACTTGATTCTTTATTTGTATATTACTATTGCATTGCATATCATGAAAATGACTCTATAATTTCATTCGATGTATATCTATAAAAAGGCATCTTCATTAAATTAACATAAGATTCGATATGGTCTTTTATTAGTGGCATAGATTGAACCGTGTTATTACAAGCACACGGTTGACGACATCTTGGTGTCTTCGATTGGCGGTGCTTTGTAATGGAATGGTATCTGAACTCTGTATGTAAGAGATTAGAGAATGTACCTGTATTAGCGTACACAGCTGAGCACTATAATATGTGTAGTTTCCTAATATTGTCCTCCAGACCGATTTCGGCCACGGCGGCCAATCTCAAGAGAGATTAGCCAACTACGCAGGAGATATTATAGTGCACAAGCGTGTGCGTAAACACAGGTGCACTCTCTATTCCCTAACTCTCATAATCCGATGGGACAGCAATCCGACAAGACCAGAAAGAGTTTAGGCGCAGGACCAACGGCTTTACGTGCTTTCCGACGCACGGGAGTGTCACTACTTCCAACTTCCAGACTTCGGGCTGCTACCGAGAATATTCTGACAGAAAATCCCAATAACTTTTTATTGGCCCGACCTGGGAATTAAACCCATAACCTCTGGGTCTACCGCTTTACACCAAACCACTGGACCAACGAGGCAGTTTTCTAATATTCATCCATTAGGAATATCTGTCGTATCCAAAATCGGCCACAATTGCTCATAGTGCTAATGTCGTTGTGATAATACCTAACTATCTTCAGTTGACTTCTGTCCATCTACCTTTGTATATTTAATAAAAATAAGTAAATTGTAAATTAATACTTCGGGTAGATAAAAATATACCCAAAGTTAATTTCAAGTTAAACTATTAAATCATGTACTACAATATATATATATATATATATATATATATATTATACACGTCACAATGTAAAATGAAATGTGTTTTTGTACATCTTGACTGGAATCCCGTCACATTCGAGAGAGAGATGAGAAATTTATGCAATCCTGATCTTAGATAAGAACCGAGAAGGGTGTTAGGGCCTAGATAGTCGTATTATTTTAATGCAAACCGACAACAAATAACGAATAAATGTTCCCTTTTTTATTGTTGACGAATACCATGATTTAGGGTGAGGGGTACAGTGCGACGAATTGTGGTCGAGATTACTTGAAATGAAATGGGGATTTATAACACAGCTAGAATTCGTAATATCAAGTTTCATCAGTATTTATTTGTACTGACCAAACCAGCTTTGATAATGATTCCAGTGACAGCGCTCATATAACTGTTTGTGTAACAAATATAATATACGAATAGATGCAAACATTTGAGCCGATTGAACGCAGATTATGAATTAATATGCGACGAAAGGGATTATCACAATAAATCACATGTATCTGTATTTATTCAAACTGGTTTGTAAATAAAACACGAGGATTGTCGCTGACGGCTTTACTGATTTTTTCCAGTAGCAATGTTTTACAACAAAACTTCCTACACGTGTTTGAAATAGATTCAAAGTCTAAAAGCAACGCACCCTAAATCGGGTGGCTATAAAAACAATCAGCTTCAATTCTTGGCCGTGGTGAGGTTATAAGAAACAGACGCTAGCTGCAGTGTGATACGGAAAAATCCACTTTTTATAGGGGACCGAAAAAAATATATCCACGTGATGTATGACGACACTTTTGCTCCCGGAATTCAAACGTCTCGTTTTCGAAACGGTTACTTACGGGGTAGGGCGTGAGAGTGACCCTTAATAAATTTTGCATGAAGTGTACCAAAAATTATTTTCATATGCGACTATAATTTTTAGTACAATTATTGCTATTTTTTTTATAATCTTTCGTATTATTTTCGTATTTAAATATCAAACTGTGTAACATTTTTAATATTTGTATATATTATAGAAATAGTTACACCCAGCGGGTTACCTAAGTAAGCAAAATCGGCATTTAACATCAGTACATTCAACTTGGATCATACTTACTAGTTTCATATAGTTTGCTATATTATTTGACGTTTATGGTAATTGATTCGCTCCTTTAAGCTCAACTTTCCAATAAACGGATTTTCTAACACAAAAAGAATTATTATTTTTAAAACACTTATTTTTGTTTATTTTGAATACATAAAACAATGACGAACATAATATCTGCTACAATATAACAAAAAAAAAATCATTAATAGTAAAATAGGTATATTTATATGGTTCTTTAACTGTCATCTTTACGCTCTTATAATTTTTACAAAGTGTTTTTTCTATGAGGCCATAAGTGTAATACGCAGCAGGTACTCTAAAACTTTACATTAAGAATAAAATTACATAATAATGACAGTATGTTCGACTTGTCTATACTAAATATATATATTTATTATTCATTATTTTTTTATGTTATATTATAGCAGTTATTATGTTCGTCAATGTTTTATGTATTAAAAATAAACAAATGTAAGTGTTTTAAAAATAATTGTATATATTAATCTGACCAATTTTACCAATCAAATATTCTGGACAACGATTAACTTTTATTCGTAACTTTAATATCTCTTTATATTTGTAATAAAATTCTTGTCAAAGTTTTCAAATATTATTTACATAAATAACTGTCACAATTATGCCTTAAAGAGAGATTTCTATCAGCATATCCGAGAAGAAATAAATGTAGATAGAAGTATATGTGTCATATACAAAATCATTATTAATTATTAATATTACTTACACATTGATTCATAATATAACTGACTACCTCCCAGATCTGAGAATAACTATTAAGACGAAGATAATATGAAAATTTATCTTATCAATAGACATATTATATGTATACCTTGAATCTTATAAAGAATTTGGCTTTGTACTGGTAAAAAGGTTACAAAAAAATATATTAAACATTATAACAACAAAACATGAACAAAAATGAACATTCCTGATCTAAGAAACAGTAAAACTTTGATTACAAAAATGAACAACAAAACAATATAAATAAATGTCCATAAAAATAAATGTAGCGCGCAAAGTATAATGACAAAGTTTATCTTGTTGCTTCTCATCTCATTTCAAGTTAGTAAAAGATGTGATGATAAAGACTGCACGACTGGTTCAAGACCCATCCGTTTGACCCTGGCCGTATATGCTATGTAGTATACCATTCATTGCATTACTTAATAATTCAATGGTAATTAATAAATTAAATTACGAACAATTTATTAAACTAAGATCTTTCCCGGAGATAACGCTGTATACCTATGATGCTAATTGGGAATTTATCTTGCGTTGCTTCAATTGATTATTTGAATTTTACTGGATAAAAATATTTTCGAAGACGAAAATCTAACAACGTAATACAAGTAATACGTTGATGACATTGATTACGCTTTTAAGTAATTTTTTTTTAATACTAACATGTATTTATTATTGATATAACCTAAGTGATTACTGTCAATCAATCAATCAATCAACAGCCAATCGTTGTCCACTGCTGAACATAGGCCTCTCCCAAGGTGCGCCAAAGCTCCCTGTCCTCCGCCTTCCGCATCCAGTTGGTACCCGCCACCTTCTTAAGGTTGTCGGTCCACCTGGCTGGAGGGCGCCCTACGCTGCGCTTGCCGATTCGCGGTCTCCACTCTAGGACTCGTCTGCTCCAACGGCCATCGGTCCTACGACATACGTGACCAGCCCACTGCCACTTCAGCCTGCTAATTTTGCAAGCTATGTCGGTGACTCCGGTTCTTTTCCGGATAATCTCATTTCTGATCTTATCCTTCAAAGATACTCCTATATGATAGTGATTACTGTATTGCTGTGTAAATTGATATATTAATCTTATTTTGAATCCAATATAATCAAAATAGAATGGAAAATAAAAGCAGAAGAAAACTAAGTAAGTAAACTTTAAAAGCTCAAGAAATTACAACATGTCCACTTCCAGAAGACCAAAGTATATAAAGGCTTCAAATATTTCTCCTTAACGAGGAAGGAAAGCATGTCGAGCAATGGGACATTAACAGTTTATTACTTTGCTTTAAGTCCGACGTATTCTCGTTTCTATTCATGTACAAACTCTGTCGCTGGCATTTGTTTTTCTTACATCAGCTAAATAACCATTTCGCCAGCAGCACGCGTACCCGCAGGCGATGCTGTAGAAGACTGCTAATGCAAAACTCAGTATGTCCATTTGTCGTACGTCTATACTAATAGAGAAATTCCATTTAAAACTTAAAGTACGTACGCAGGGGTTGTGTACCTATTTATTTTTTTAATGTCGATTTTAAATTGCGTTCGCTAGAGCGAAGCTAGAGATTTATAACGTTTGTTCGATCATTACTTTTATAGCTATTGGTTCTTGAATTTATAGCTGATGCATTTTAATTTATTGATTGTTAAGGTTTCAAATATTTTAACTCAATATTCGATCATTTAAAGCTACGCAATGATTTTCCTTTGCGAACATCATAAGTTAATATATGATACATTGATTTTAAATATATTCTGTTAGGTTTATTAAAGTTTATTTTTTAGTTATTTTACAGAGAAATATACTCCAATTTAAGAACATTTAAGAAGAAATAATACGACCTTTAAATTAACCATTAAATCAAGCACGTAATAAAATTAATTTAAGAGAAGATAAAATTAAGTTATTTTAATGTGAATAACTTAAGCAAAAAAAAAAACCTGTGTATATTTCAAGGAAGTTTGTTTATTGTTTCTTCATTTTTTATCCTATATCATATTATAAATTAGATTCCATAATTGGCACATTTATTAATTTAATGCAGTTTGTAAATAAAACAACAGTAAACAGCTATGTCGAAAAATACGTATGTACAAAAAAAATATTTTCAATTTGCTGGAGTATATAGGACAGAGGAATTACTCACCAAGATATATTTTAAGTCAAAAATATTTAGTGAACGCATCCACAGATTTTACTCATTTTTACCTCCGATGCACCCTCTTGCCACCCTCTAAGCGCCGTAACGACTCTTAACTCCGGAGACATGTCACGTCTTCAAATGTATGTAAATTGGTTAATGTTATAAATTGCACATATTTATCTGGTAATGGTTCAGTGATGGGCGCGAGGGGTGTAATGATTCGAACGTGTTCGGAAGATCCTTACTTAAAACTATTATTAGATTGTTCATAGCTTTTAAACTTTCAAGTTTAGTACACATATTATTTAAATCACGACTATTAAAATTCTTAAATATTACATGTTTTATTAAACACAATCTTATGTTTGCAACGTAAATATATTTTTCTAAAAAAAAAAACAAACAAATCATGAACGTAAATGAAGTAAAATCGAACAATTTAAATTGCAATATATTTTTACGATGAACTTGGTGGTTACATACTGTACTGTAATAAAATGAATATAAAAATGACAGACAGACAAATAAATCGCGGCGTAAATCGAATCGCGATCAAGTTCCATAGCATATACGTATTGACCATTAAAAATATATCTTTAACTCAGAAAATCTAGATTTGGCAGCTACGGATTGCTGTAAAATATATTTCGATGTGTAATATTATTCAGGAATAACAAATGCAGCGGAATAATAAACAAATAATTAAAACTTGAGTAGTAAATAAACTTCAAGATCGAGTTTGATGACCTTGGTTCAAATAGTTATCTCGCGAAAAGGTTATTTGAATATTTGAATATTTCCTATGACCAAGAACTGAGGCAACTTAATATTTTAAAAATCGAAATTATTATTAATGATATCCTTTATAAAACAGACGTAAATATATTTTTCTATAATTAATTTTATTCTTTCAAATATTAGATGAACTTATTAAATTTTCAGTTAAAGAATCTTGGTGTCAAAGAAAGCAGAATTATTCCTTATGAGGGTGCCAATTTGGGCCGCGACATGTCAACAATATAAAACGGGCCCCATAATTTAGGTCCCCTTTGAAGAATCGTCAGCGTTGATTTCATTAGGAATTTGGATATATTATTATACTTTTATATTATGTTGAATTTATATTTGCTAAGCGATATACATATATTGATATGTGATGTGTACATATAGTGATATTTGTTACATTTTCATATATAAACATTCATTTTAACTAATAAGGTACATTCGATTTTTCGTCATTTTCAATCTGTAAAATAGATACAAAAACATTTTTACAAAGAAATATTTAGACAATTGAAAAGAAATAATACATTTGTAAAAATACAATATCTCATTATTACTAATGGGATAGACATTGACAACTAAATAACAGCTTTTATAAAGCTATCACGCAAAAGGGAAGCATGTACACGGAAAACGGACAACGTTTTCATTCATGGGGTAGTAATAATAATGATCTGTCTTCCTGTCGCTGTTTCGACTGTTCCTATCGGAAACATTTCACCATTGATTTTTCCGCAAATAATATACTGTCTCTCAATTCGTTTTATTCGTTGCATTGTTTCATCTGGCACCCCAGTCGCCCCTCCCTTGATACGATGTCGCATGGTTTTGAGTGCATTAGATCCGCTCAGATACATACGCCATGCCGCGCTTTCGGTTTCCTGGACGTTGGTTGACACGTGACTCCCAGTATGAAAGTCTTCACGCCTGATCGACTCAGCTAGATGTGAATGGAATTGCCCGTATTGTATAATTTTATATTGGGGTGCGTCAATACATTTATGAAATAAAAAGTAATTTTAGTGATGGCTGACTTCGTTACTTAATATACTTCTCTCGAAATATTTATCTTCATTTCGATTTTAAATGAACGAGAACTTCTTAATGTCGAAATTTCAATAATTGTAAATAAGTAATTAGATTGCGAACATTTTATACTTTATCAGCTTTGACGTTTCATGCAAATCTGTTGCGCCCTTTTTTATCTTCAGTTCTTTTCATTGTACATAACGTGATTAGTTAAGGCCCTGATAGAACCCTCTTTCGTGAGGGTGCTAAATAAGATGCGACGTTTTCCGCCTAAGGCACCTTTGATAGTACTTTTTAAAGCTGTGTCACGAATTTCGAACCTCTCTTTTATTGGTCGCTATTATGATAATTACATTAAGGACCGTCCGTTGTCGATACTTCGTCTTCACAAATTTGTTCTGTTGTTACGGTAAGACGTCTGTCTCTTGAATATTGATCAGCTCATTTGCGAAAATCGCACCTATTGTCTACGTGACAGTTTTATTTTATGGAGCTCTTCACCCACACCAAATTTCTTAGGTCACAAATCTAATTATATGGAATTAAAAATGTGTTCACGAAATTTCGTCCATTGATTTTTTTATAAATTAAGTCGACTCTGATTGACTGTTGTATAATTTTATCTAATAAATAATATAAATTATGATAAAAGTATGTTAATAAATAATTTCTTTTGGTATTTCTCTCAAAATCTTAATATATATTTTTTTAATCTTGAGGTTGAATTAAATTTGTTTTAAAACAATTAATAAATGAATGTTTAAATTAAAACGAATTGTTGCATACGAATTGTAACAGCCGTCAAAACGACTTTGTTTAAATTAAATTCCATTTGGTTGTTCGCAATTTCATCGTTTTTTAGTTGCAGAAGAATAAATAGTTTATTTATTTAATAACGTCAAAAATATATCGGAGTATTTTTTTTATGTGCTTTTATATCATAGTTTTGTTGTTGAGTTAATTGGCGAATATTACATATATTTGATATTTTTTGTTTCAAAATATATATTCTTCTGTATGTTTAATAATACACTTGTACAATGAAATGTAAATAATAAAAAGGTATAAAATAAAATACTTAAGGCTCATAGCCAATATAAATTGGGTATTAACTCTAATGGCAGGGTTGTGCACCTAATTACAATTGTTTTTTTTTACCAATTAACAGTAACAGCCTGTGAATATCTCACTGCTGGGCTAAGACATATTCTTCTTATTTTTTTGAGGAGAAGGTTTGAATCTTTTTCCACTACGCTGCTAAAATACGGGTTGGTGGAATACACATGTGGCAGAATTTCAGTGAAATTTGACACATGCAGGTTTCCTCACGACGTTTTCCTTGACCATCAAGCACGAGATTAATTATAAACACAAATTAAGCACATGAAAATTCAGTGGTGCTTGCCCGGGTTTGAACCCACGATCATCGGTTAAGATTCACGCGTTATAGCCACTGGGCCATCTCGGCTTTTACCAACTAAATCGATATTGTATTGATCTGTATTTTATAAAAATATTGAAAAATACTCCGTATGCGTAGTTTATTTAGAAAAAAAGAATGTTCACAATTTTGACTGTTTTTCTTGGTAGAATCTACATTCCAAACTGATGATAGCTTACCAATTATTTTAAGATTATCTCGTTATGAGCCTACTTAGAAAAAATAGATTTCAATTTATTTGCAATAACTTTATTAATCATTATATCATTGTGGTATTTTATAATTAAATAAATAATTTATATCAACAAAGTTAATGTTAATATCATAATAAGATTTTATTGTTAGCACTTAGCGACGAAATTAAGTTGCAAAATTCAGTACCAATTTAATTTAAATACTATGTATTATTCAATTGACTTGTTTCACGAATCGTTAAATCTCTGTTTGTTGAATCATGCTCGGACAGGGAACAACATCGTCTCGAACAAAAACGCTAAAAGGGCTCCTCAATCCCTTTTAAAGCGCTATTTTCTTTTTATATCCATTGAACCGTGAAAATGTGGGCGAGTATAGGTCCGGATTGAGTTAGCGCCATATTGAACAGAAAACTGTTAAATATTTTTGCTTTGAAACCGAAATATGCAATGAAAAACCAGGTTTGCGTCTGATCTTCGGGAATGATCGTTAAATTTTATGATTGTATTGAAAAGAAACAAATACGTGTGAAATTGTAGATGGAATGTTAAAACACAGTAATTTTTTATAAACGATTTCATGATTATTTCAAAATGTACTTTAACAATAGTTATGATTTAAAATAATAGCATTTTTTCTCATAATTATTAATAAATCTAATTCGAATTCTAAAAACCTTTCTGTACATTTTTTTATTATTACCCACACTTGTGTTTTAATAACTCACAAAACATTTTCTTTGTTTTTCGCAAAAATATTACCGCACACGTTTCAACATATTTAGATGTACCCAGCTAATTACGTAATATTATGTTGCTATATCGTTTTAATACTGTTCTTTTTTTAAAAAGTACGTTCGATATAATTTAACATAGCTTAATAATACTGGAAGTAAAATATTTATCAATCAGATCGATATTAATATAGATGGTAAAGTAAGTACAAGATTTCATACCATCACCCACTGCTTGTTATATTAAGTTTGTTATATAAGTTAAGATTTACATTTTATTATCTTAATGCGGTCGGGCCTGTGAAAATCTTTGCACAAAAGTAGCGGTTCCAATTTAAGGGGCGACGCGAACTTATTATTCCTTCCTATTTTCCTCAACAAGAGAAACTAATCTAAAGAAAATTTTCGAGTCTCTGAGAAGAAAATAAGCTTATAAGGAAGTGCAGTTTACTTGCACGAATACCGCCTAGGAATACTGGCTGGTAACAAAGTTTAAATTAAACTTTTTCAAAAGAAATAAGAATTCTTTTTCTGGTCTCAAGCGAAAGATAATTATTTTTCGAATACATTATAACGCTATTTTGATATAATTTAACGAACTCAGATAAATTTTAGAGGATTTTAAAAGATATATTTGTTCCCGGACAACAACTTCAGTTAAAGTTAACCATGAAATAATTGTTTATCAAGATTAATTATTTGTAATATGACACTAATAATTAATTTTATTGTTTTAAACCATTGATTGTACGGGTCTTAGTTTTGTAGAAACACGGTCGCCCCAAAGAACTCGACTCATTCAGGCTCGATCTGTCGTAGCGAACAGAACTCTCGTGTAATATCGTTGAATACACGGAACATTGATAGCAATTAGTTGACGGTTTTTCTACTATCTACTATTATTTGTATTGCGACCCTAGACTATGGTTATGTTACGCTTTTTAAAAATCGACTGACGAGGGACCCATTCTACAGGAGAATTGGTCCCTCGTCAGACTTATTAATAATTATACAAAATCAATTATGAATACTTTTTCTCACATTAAAAGTAAATGCCTTAGTAACAACTAACAAATGTTGAATACGAATTTACAAATTGTTCTCGATTATGATATTCATTCTACATTTTTTTATTTGAAACCCGGATTTAAATTAATGATTATGAAGAAAAGCACGAAGCTCACGGACGAGTGCGAGATTCTAAAAGAAAAACCATTGCTAATTTAAGAATTCTTAAAATAAGATAAAAAAAGGAAACTACATCGGCCTGTATAATTTATTTCATCTTTCAATTAAAGGAAATAAAAGATGACCTAGTTTATATTGAGATTGAATTTTTGTTCTCGTTAGGTTATTTTACGGGTTTCTTTGTCTAATGAGCTGCAGCGGTTTATTTTATATTTTCATAATTCATCACTAATCTTTGATTATAAATTTCAATCCAATAAAACTACTATTTAAAAAAATATATGAAAAAAAACCGGCAAAAAATTATTGAATAATGTTCAACTAAAAAGCAAGTGACTATAAAGTAAAAAAATAATAATTTTCGAAACATATCAAATGTTTCGAAAGTAAATCCAGCCAGTCTAGGTGGGCAATTCTATAATAAATGCGAGCATATAAATATTATAAATGCGAAAATGAATTTGTTTGTCTGTTTATTTATTTATTTGCTATGGAATTTTTTAGTATTTTTTATCATTAACATATAATTATTTACATTAAAGCCTTAAATATAGAACAATAAAAAAAAATCGCTAGTGTTCAAATCATGACCCCAAATAGCAAAAATGCTAGCGGCGTTTCATCTGTGAGTCAAAACTTCGATCCTCTGGGTGAAAAATAAACACCTCTTTATTTTTTGTTCGTTTGCTTGTTACGCTTTTATGTCTTTTTTATTTACACGTTGTCAGGGGTACAAAAACAGACATAGGGTACCTAATATCCAATCTCAGCAACCTCTCCCTCCACAAATGCGGGCGAAGCTCCAGACAGTAACTATAACGGATATAAAGCAAAAACGGCTTAAATTTTTTTTTTTAAAAAAGTCAAAGTTGTTATTCAAGATTTTTCCAATGATAAATTATTCACAGAAGTTTGACTGCTAGTCTAATAAATATGGAGGGAGGTTGATATTGCAAATGCATATTGCGTTTCTCTCACGCACCGTTGGCTGTTGCTATCCCTTCAAACATTTGATATCATACGAGTACATTAGCCTTAATGGATTGACCTTTTATGTAATTGCAGCTTCATAAAATATTCTTTAATTTTAGAACAGGCGAATGCGGGATTCGTTTATTTCTGGACTATAAAATGATGTATCATATATGAACTCCACTGTACCATTTGAGTTATTAAAGTTGTGGAAACTTAATAACTTATGGCCTTAATTAAAAACGTTGTATAATGTGTATTTTGTTAAATTCTGATTTCTCTCTTTCTGTCATCATTTATTCGACATTTGCAAGAAGAAGACGCAGTGCATTTGAACAATACTTAACATTAAATTGTTCATTGATATTGGCGTTGTCACTAATTCGTTACCAACCATGGGATCCAAGATGTTATGTCCACTGTGCCTGTTGTTACACTGGCTCACCTTTCCAATAGGAACAAAACAATGCCATGTATTTCTGTTTGGCCGTAGAATATGTGATGAGAAAGTGGTACCCAGACGGGTTTGCACAAATCCCTACAACCAAGTGAAAAGCGAAAATCAATTTCGAACAAAAAAAAAATAAATAAATTTATAATGTATAACAATAGCGATTGTTATTCAAATATTAGTATTGATGTTATGCGTATTATTTTATATTGTTGTTTTCTCTCGGGAAATTATGTAAAGAAATACGAAGATACCGATATAAATGTCAATGTATATTTATCAATATAATATTCCCGAGGTAGCAACAGTTTGTATTAACCAAATGTTCAATATATTTTTGAACAAACATATTGTATTTAAGAATCGAAAGAAAAAATCAAAACATTCTTTATATAATTCTAAGCACAGGCTTACCATTACTTGACCTTGAACGAAGTTAGTAATTTGTGGTTTTTGTGGTGTGGATTTATCTTTTTCAGTTTCCTGATTTTTTTTGTGCTGTATGAAAATGACTCTGTGCAGATAAGGCTTACTGAATGAAATAGGAAACTCAGTAATTACTCTTTTTTTTAAATACTAAGTCACACTCTTACTATTACTATATATACACTATTTCGGATTTTGACGTTATTTTGACTCTAAATTCAAATTAAAGCATTACTTTATCATCGTCAGTTATTCGTTTGTTTTTTGCTCATACATTTTTGCTAAGACATTCTTATGTTTATGGACTTGGAAAAGCTAAAATGAAATAAAAACAATTTAAGGAAGGCGGATGCGGTAGATTAATATCAACAAGCTCAGATGTTTTTAATTTTACCGCCATATGATTAAGTTTTAAAATATCACTTGTATTATACCAACCATCATTACCAAGATACCACATTGGAGCAGCTTGGTGAAATAAGCTCTTCAGATCAGAGTCAGATCTTCCCCTCAACTTGGGCCTTAGCCCAGCAGTGGATCATTTATGACTGTTACTCTTACTTTATTTTATATTTAAAGAATTTTAATATTTTCCTCAATGTTTCATTGATTTGAGGCGTTCGTGCAACATACGCTTGCAAAAGAGCGGTTCTTTTAAACACATTGTTCTCATATAGAAGCACGTAGTAACACTAAATTCTTGCTTTGGCCCATTTAGCGTGGACGTCGCACTCACTGCTACGTTTTACTGCCAACTTGCATTATTGAAGTACACTCTCGCACGGAATCTTTATACATTCGCAAAATTATTTATGGACTTTGCATTTTAGAAGCCCGCTCCAAGGATTACTAGTCTTCCTCCGAAAGCGCTTACGCGAAATAAGAGTTAACAGGAATAGCAAGGATTCTTAAGTATATGAGTGTGCCTGCTTTTAAGTCGTATGTATTTCTTACTTTAATTCCTTATTATTTTTCTTAGTAATTTTTTAATAATGTTTCAGGAAATGAACGTTTAAATTTTAATAATATTAATATATTTAATAATATTTAGGATTAGTGCAAGTCTTGACGATAATGACGACGATTTTTTCCAATGTTACATGTATTTTATATGAAACATTGGAATATACCTTTCTAGTTAAGACATAAGTAGCTCCGCGGTCGATATTGTGAATCGTATGTGAGAGGAAATGATGGGGGTCAAATCTCCGCTATTACATAGCTGTACAATTACGTCAAATTTAAATACTCTGTGTTACTGTGTATTAAGTTTGGATGGTGACAGAGTATGACAACAAGAAATATCTCCAAAAAAATTTAGACATCTAAGTTTGCTGCTGGACATAGGCCGTTCCCAAGAGCACTCACAAGCTCCAAGATTTTTTTTTTTTTTTTATATTCGCCGGGAGGGCAAATGACTCTACTCCACCTGTTGGTAAGTGGTAGTAGAGTCCAAACGCGACGACGGCCAGTACAGACGGGAAAAACGTTCTGCACTAGCCGCCTTCGCCTTGCCGGCCCGCAAGATGCCTCTTCACGCCTTGTTTGAAGGAACCCGGGTTGTAAGAGGAGGGGAACACGTGAGCTGGTAAGGAATTCCATTTTTTGGAAGTGCGACAAAGAAAGGAGTTGCCAAATTTCTTTGTTCGCGATGGAATTGATGTCACAGTTAGGCGGTGACATCGAGAACCAGCTCGCGTGGACTTAAGAAGGAAGGGGGAAGCAGGAATTAGAGAGAATAATTCCTCAGAGCACTCGCCGTGATACAGTCGATAGAAAGCGCTCAGTGCTGCTATCTCACGACGCAATTGTAAAGGTTCAAGGGTGTTTGTGACCTTTACGTCGCCAATAATGCGTACGGCACGTCGCTGCAACCGGTCCAAGGCCTCAAGTAGGTACTTAGCGGAGCCATCCCAAAGGTGCGAGCAATATTCCACGCAAGACCGTACCTGTGTTTTGTACAGCAGGCACAGTTGTTGTGGCGTGAAAAAGCGCCGCACCTTGTTCAGAACTCCGAGTTTCCGTTTTCATTCTCCATTTCCAGTATCCAGTCGTGTCCCACCATCTTCAGATCTCCTATCCGATTTCGTCCGTAAGACTCGTCTGCTCCAATTGTTATCAATTCGACTAAATTTTTTTCTTTTAAAAATATTATATATTGTGAAAAAAATATTTATATTCTATCATAAAATACAACATACAAAACTTATATTATCATATCATAAAATTGTATCCTCAATTATTTTTTTATCAAATAATATTAAATAACTTTTCTAATTTAGAAGGTATTTTGTTAAATTTTGCCTGTAATAACTTCGTACGAGTTTCGAGACGTGAAAGGGAAAGAAGTCTGAGGAAACTATTCAGCAAAACGAAATGAAATCATATTAATGTTCCGACGTTGTAGTACCTCATTTTAACGTTATGTGTTTATTGATATTCCCGAAATTCCTTTGCTTTCGCAGATTAAAATTAAAATACATTACATGTTTATGCTGGCAACATTTTTAAAATTATTTTAATCCTTATCTAAAAATTATTATGAAAAATATACACTAATATTTTGTTTAAAAGCTGGGTTTAGCTTGCATTCATTTGTGTTATGGCTTAGTTTTGTAGTAATGTCCCACCGCTGGGCTAAGGCCTCTCGTGTTTTTTAGGAGAAGGCTTGAAGCTATCTATATATTTATCTATTTGGTTTACACAGTATTTGGTGACTTTGTGTTTTCTTTATCTCGTTCTCGCTGGTGAAGAAACTTGTAATTAGTTAAAATGTCTTCCTGACCGACTTCGGCCAAGAGACTAGCCAACTGCACGGAACGTTTTATAGAGAACAAGAGTGTGCGCGAAAACTTGTGCAGTCACCGTTCTCTCACTCTTATAATCCAATGAGAACTGACACGAACGGAGAAAGTCGAATGTTGTTCGTGTGCATACTGTTATTTTATTAATAAATAAACTTAACTAAGAAACAATAAATAATGTGAAAAATCCTATATGTGTTGGTAAATTTATCTATTTATAAACTGTTAACATTTTTTGATTTTATTTTTTTTGAATTCATATCGACTTTTTAGTTACTCCGTTATCTATTCTTTGACTGATATTATAATTTAATGCGATTAAAATTCGCTTTCCGTATTACAATGGATTTTCTTTATTTCTACAATAATAGATAGGCAGAACTTTTCCAATCAGAAACTGAGGGAAATTTAAATATAAATTGGACTTTGGTAGCGTTGGGTCTAATAAAAAGTGGTCACTCGCTAATGAAAATCGACATGTATACAAGTTACGGAAATGTTTCGGATGAAACTCACTTGCAATAAATGAAATATTGGCAAAAGTAGTGATTGAGTACGTTCATGATATAATAGATGTTTATCGAACCGCATGGTTAACTTAATAATCCTTCTTCAAATTACAATTGACATAACTTTCATAATCAGGCCTCATCACTTGACTTAAAACAGGAAAGTTATACTTTCAAAAAGTTATTCCTTTTTTGTATTTGGTACGCAAACTGGCAAATGGGCCACCATATATTAAGTGGTCACCACCGCCCACAGACACATAAGAAATATTAATCATCCCTTACATCGCCAATGTGCTACGACCTTAGGTACTAAGATGTTATGTCCCTTGTGCCTGTAGTTACACTGGCTCACTACTCGTTCAAATCGGAACACAACGAATATATGAAGTGGTGGTATGGTACCAAGACAGACCAACAAGAAAAATGTCCCAACATTTGACATAAGGGTGTTTTTTTAGGAAAAAAATCTTATCAAAAAAATATGAACTCAACGTGTTGCGCTCAAATCGCAATATTATATTATTTTTTAACTTCTCGCAGGCAAATTGCGTTTGTTAACGCTATCTGCTAATACTCGTAATTACATTATATGCGCATTTGCTTATTTTCGTGCCTAAAACTTTGCAGTAGACAGCTAGACAGCCTTAATGCAGATTTATTTCTGTTCTTACTTTCAGAAGTTAATTTTGTTTTTGTTACCGCATATTTGTTTTCTTTCTTATTCAATAGGCCATTTTTTACAATATACATTTTAACTATTAATTTTTACTTTTAAAGTTGTTATTCAGTTAGCTTGATATAAATTTATGAATTTATTATAGACATTATAAAAAGTCGCAGAATTAATGAAAAGAAACCGAAGCGTGCGAAGCAGAAAATAAAAATATATTTAATTAGAAGGAACACAATAGAATAAAATAAAACAGATTGTTAATCCAGCGCAATCGTATTACGTGAATGTTTCTCTTATTTTACAAAATCCACACAATACTGGAACGAAAAATTTCATACGGCTGCAATCAAGCGAGCAATTATTTCCCTGGAGTCTCCGTACTGATATGCCGGCTCAGTTTCTAGACTTCCCCTATTTGTCGACTTGATGAAGCAAGTTCAGATGTGAATTGTATAAATACTTTACGCTGACTCGGCTCGATCTCGTCTAATTGTAATTGAATTGGTACATTTTTACAGGCTCGTTAGTCGGACGTGTGTGACTTGCTTGATTCAACCGTGAAATATTTATTTAGTGCTTAATTTTTTTTTTCAAAATGTCTGTCCTGTATAAAATAAACTATCGTTATTTTTATCGTTGCTTGGTTAGAATTCATGAATCTTAAGCGAATGCGGTAAGATTAAGTATTGCTAAATTTTCGTGTGCTTAAAATGTATTTAATATTAATCTCGTACCCAGTATGTGGAAACCAGTATGTGTCAAATAAAATTATGCTACACGTGTATCCATAAACCTACATAGCAGCAGCGTAGAGGAATGAGTTGAAAACCTGATTAAAAAAAGGAAATGAGTTATTAGCCTAGCAGTGGGATATTTAGACTGTTATTTATATCGTTATATACAGTTCAGATATTCTAGTCGTCACATTGATTAAAGTATCAAGTTTCTATTACGACGACAAACTAACGACGTTCAAAGGTCATTAGGTGTTTGACATTAGCAGACTGTCTGGGTCAGCTTCAGATTGTGACATAACGTAAACCATATTAGATTTCCAATGGATTAAAATTACAAAAACCTATTCAGTTAGATATCATGTAATAAAGAAAATTGCATACATATCACACTATTAAGAATTTGTAATTTTAACGCCCAAGTATACATAGAGATAATATGGCGTAATATTTAACCTACTTGTAAAAGATAGGTTTTGAGTTGCGTCATCTTACATTTCTAAATCTTTCGTACAATAAAAAAGACAATCTTTCAATATATTTATACTTGGGTGTTTGTTTTTTATATGAAATATACTTTAATTTATATTATTATACTCATTGTAAGTATTTTTTCGAGCTTAGAAGTGAGATTAATTTAATTTAATTCTCGTATGTATAACAGCTTCAGTTAAATACTAATAAGCAGGCTGGCTTACGCACGTTGCTTAATGAAAGCTGAGCTTAACATAGATATATCTCTTTCTATCATCATTGATTTGACATTCGAAAGAAGGAGACACATTTGATTAACGAATGACAATATTTATAGTAACAGTAACAGCCTGTTAATGTCCCACTGCTGGGCTAAGGCCTCCTCTCCCTTTTTGAGGAGAAGGTTTAGAGCTTATTCCACCACGCTGCTCCAACGCGGGTTGGTAGAATACACAGGTGACATAATTTCAATGAAATTAGACACACGCAGGTTTCCTCACGATGTTTTCCTTCACCGTCAAGCACGAGATGAATTATAATCACAAATTAAGCACATGAAAATTCAGTGGTGCTTACCCGGATTTGAACCCACGATCATCGGTTAAGATTCACGCGTTCTAACCACTAGGCCGTCTCGGCTTATATTTATAGGTAAAGCTCTAAATTAATAGTTATGTTTTTTATTGAATTTTAATATATTTGTTGGAACATACTTCAATTATGTGTTTATTTATATTCACATTAATTTATTTAATATCATTTGCAATTTTTACAATTTACCATTTTAGTTGGAACAGAAAAATACATCGTCAGCTAATAGCTGTATTGAATTTTCTACTACGTTCGTTGTTGGAAAGACGTAGCGGTTTCTGCTAAATTCGTAGAATTTTCAAACTGGCCAGATTTACTCCCGAATCGAAGTCAATTCAATTGATCACAATTGAAGAACGCATTTCAATTTGAAAACGGCTAGAATTGAATTATTTATTGCACAGTTTCTATGGTTACCTGTACCTGGGCATCTCAAAGTTGCAACAAGACACTTTAATTTCCCCCGGGTAAGAACGGAGCTCATAATTCATGCCAAGTTAGCATTTTGTCAGTTCGCATTTGTTGTATACGTTGCCATACACGCCTTTGAAGTTCGGTTCCGCCAAGAAACACTTTCATGTTCCGTAATTAACAATCTCATTTAAGTCGAATTTCGAATAAATTGACTTAAGAACAAATTAAATTTTTAATATTCTGTTACGTTTCTCGTTATATTAAATGAATTCATATACATGTATTGGTGTAATTAAATTTTCTTTATGAATATCGGTTCAATGAAGATGCATCAAAGGAACACAAATCCTATAAGCCGGCAATACATCGGCTCTTTAGAAGTTAAAGCTGATTAAAGTTTAAGTAATTAAAGCCTGATAATATGGATTACATTTATTGAATAAGAATTCTATTTTTAAAAACAAAATATTATCACTTTTCGTTTTTTATTAACGACCATACATTATCAATGTTTTCGTTTTTGTTAAGACGAAAAATTTGGAGCATATTCCGTAACGCTACTCCACTTGAGCGATGAATTTAAACGTGGCAGATATTATATGACAATTGCTGGTTGCTTCACGACGTATGCTACCACCGAACACAAGATAAATTATAAAACAAATTGAGGTTACGATATTCTTAATTTGCGACTATTCCATCTACTAGGCCATTCATGACGGCTTCATCTTAGTTACAATACGTAAGCACTAGACAGTAATCAAACAAGATAATTCCAACAGTCTGAAGTAATAAACCAACACGTCTGGTCATTTGTAAATATACGCTCAGGTTAATTAGTGTAAGTACATACGGGTTTCCAAACGGTATTTGTAGTGTGTCCCCAAAATTTAATGAGTAAATGATCAAGTCTGACCCCTAAAGTTTGCGCGTTATTTATTGATGTTGCTAATCAGACAAATGGCTAATCCATTAGGTTCACAGTCCACTACGCCAAATGTCATGGAAATAGATACCAAATGGATGTGTCAAGCATCTGGATTGACAAGGCAAAACGAACGAGTCTGTAATATTGTAGTTCCTAAATCCCTCTAGGTTTTAAAATTAGTAAGTTATGTAGTGGATACACTAAAAATGGACACTTAGTAAAAAGTGGGTTTATATTTAAGTTGAGCTTTAGTCATGATGGAATATATTGTCTGTGGTATATAAGTAACGTGATACGTACGTATTTTAAATATGAAAGTAAAAAACCTGATCATACATAGTAATATTTTTTAAAGCTTTCAACTTATACAGCTGACTATTGAACTAAAAATCATTTAAAGATGATTATTATAATGATGGTTGCATGTAAAATAATCGTGCTAGTAATATAAAAAAAATATTGAAATATTTTTGAAGAACTTAAAAGAAAAAAAAAAAGTAAATATAGCTTTTAACAACGGAAATATAAATGGGATGGGGTGCTTACTATAAGTCAATTTGAACTTTTGATTGTTATTCGTAAACACTATTTTTTTAATTAAAATATATTTAATATATATTATTGTTTTGCCATCGGTTCTTAATACGTGTACAAAACAAGACATTATTTTGAAGCGGGTATAAATTGAATTAAAATATATCGTTAAATTGTTGCATATAGGTCAAGCGTGTTAAATCCGCACTGACAACGCGCTAACTTCGAACTTTCAACCGTCTGAACAAAAGAATTTTTAAGCATTGCAAATTTACAATGACAACCGTTTCAAAGTCTTCTCTATTGTTATTATATAAGCTATGATTTGTTTAATACGTTCTATTTAGTTTTATTATTATTGTAAAAATATTTTTTTTTAAAAAAAAGCCGAGATGGCCCTGTGGTAAGAACGCGTGAATCTTAACCGATGATCGTGGGTTCAAACCCGGGCAAGCACCACTGAATTTTCATGTGCTTAATTTGTGATTATAATTCATCTCGTGCTTTACGGTGAAGGAAAACATCGTGAGGAAACCTGCATGTGTCTAATTTCACTGAAATTCTGCCACATGTGAATTCTACCAACCCGCATTGGAGCAGCGTGGTGGAATAAGCTCCAAACCTTCTCCTCAAAAAGAGGAGAGGAGGCCTTTAGCCCAGCAGTGGGACATTCACATGCTGTTACGGACGGAAATTTTAACTGTTAAATAATTAGGTACCAAAATAAAATTAAAGACCTTTCCAAGACACTAGTACACTTTTCCATTTAACCAGGAGTTGGCGCTTGCTAAGGGATAAGCAATTCAGAGAGGCAATAGCGCAAGCATCCTGGTTACAATGCCACGAATCTGTTGCTTGGCATGCTTTTTGTACTATGCATATAATTTGACTGCTTATTAATTTTTTATCTTATTTCATTCATCATTCTCCTTAACTAATTTAATTCTGTTATCAATTATTATCATTAACTATAAAATTAATTATTAAAATGAAGTTCATGTTGTTAATTAATAACATGAACTTCATCTATCTTTTTCTGATATAAATATTGTAAAGAATTTTTTTAAATACAAATAACAAAAATAAATAAACTTTACCGACATCAAAACCAAAATTTCAGTTTCAAGATTTGACGCACACACTAACAAGTGAAGTTATATAAAAGTATGTAAAGAAAACCATAATTATTTCATTCTACATTTATTATTATAAAAAATTCAATATGTTAAATAAATCAATTTTAATCAAACAGACCATTTTATTAAATAAAATAAAAATAAAAGACGAGATCGTCATATTATGTGATAATGAATAAGATAAAAGTCGTCTGACATAAAAGTGCTTCGAACCTCTCGGATTATAGAATGTATAAAGCCTATTATTACATAAAACGTAATGAGTTGGCAGTGTTCTGGCGACATTAATTAGCTTGGCTAAATCTGCGTTGTTCGGATTTGCTGGCTGAAAAATAAATTTTAAATTTAAAGTGTTACTAGACATAAAAATAATTCGAAAATAAAAATACTAGTTTGTAAATATTAATATAATATTAATTATTTATAATGTAACAGAATTGCACTTTTACTAAAATGTATGAATTATTGATTTGTTTTTGAAGAATTTAATTTATGTTTTAATTCGTGTAATGTTTCACTAGAAAAAAAAAATCTGGCTCGTACATTTTAATACCTACATCAGGAATAAATAAATTGAATGTTATACATATATCACATAACTATCATAAGTCATATTTTTAGCGCCTTTTCAAACCTTGTATCACATTCCAATCGAAGTCGGAGTAATTATAAACATAAATCTTCCTTTTACATACACTTCCTAAGATCTACTGTATCATGCACTACAAACAGTTATTGAATATGTTTTAATTTATAATACAACATTATTTCACCTAATCACTTATATTCTCTATCATTTAACTTCAAAATTTTCAATGCCAACGTCTTTGACATTCAAAACGCTATTTTTCCCGAATCCATAGTGAATACCATAGATTATATAAAATATCGATATTAATATTTTTTTTTATTTATAAATTGACTTATGTAAAATGATTTTAGATATAATATTACGTAATTTTTATCCAAATTGACTTGACGTTTGGTTTTATTTTCATTAATCGACTTAAAGTATTTCAATAATGCTTGATTTGTAATTGAAAACGAAATTCCAAAAAAGTTTTTTATTTCATTTAATCTAACTGAAAACATACCGCGATCGTTTTATTGACCGCAGACAAAGGATGAAATTGCCGAACGTGCTAATTAATAAATCAAGAATCGTCTGGCCAAATAACGTCCCGACGGTGTTTGGATTACAAAGCCCATTATGTAATTACTAAAGAGTTGGCAGTGCTTCGGCTGTGTTTAAACCTCAGATTTGAGAGCACAAATAATTGCCTGTATGAGAAAGGCGAGGAGACTCTACTCATATTCTGCAGAATTCACATTATTAAAATCATATCAAAATCATTTATTCAATATAGAAGTTCACACTTACTTATTGATTGTCAAATTAGAAACTACCGCCGGGTCGGAAATAAAATATCCCGACTTGACAAGAAGAGAGAAACTCATCGGGCTATTAAAGTAGTGTTGTGAAATAGATCAAATAGGTTTGACATTAAACTGTTTTGAATACTATACGCGATAGATGTTTCAAATAAACATTACATTACAGGTTTTAATTAGCCAGGTTTGAATCATGGTATATGCGGGCCATTATCGGGTAATATCAAAAGGGACATAAGGTGCATGCGACTGAATGGATTTTGATTATCTAATGCAAGTCTCAATGGTAGCTAAAGCTAATTAAGCGTTAAATCAAAATTTGCAATCAGAACTGTAATTAGAAAAGTACATAAATTGTTTGTATTGTATCATCGTTATTAGATTTATTCTATTATTTTTATTCAACTAAAGATGAAACAAAATAAGGGTGTGTAAGTTTCTGTATATCTTATCTGACAAATGAGGAAAGAAAGAAGAAAGGTATTATTATTTAAGGGCTCTTTTTTTACTTAGTGGAAACCTTCAAAAAGGTACCCAGGCCCTTGAGGGACCCAAGTTATGTGGGATTCTATCAAACTGCGACGGCTGTCTTCGGCATGGATCAACTCCACTAATCACAGAAAGGCTTAATTTTTCGAGAACTCAGAAAATCGGAATTGCGACACAACGGGGAAATCCTGCTAGTATTCTTGTATCTATTATTAATTATTATCAATGTAAATAACTCATCAAAAGTTGCAATTTAAAAAAAAACATTCAAAATTAAATTTTAGAAAATATAATCGAAATAATACGCTATGTTTTATTATACGGTTGAAAGAATATAAAATTAAAAATGTATTTTTATCTGGCAGTGTTTGCGTATTTTTCAGTGAAACCATCGCTCAAATTACCGGGTCCAAGAGACCCTTTCAAATATCAATTATGTCGCCGCCGGCCCTGTCTTGGTGATTAATTAATTAGCGGCTGACTGCAATTATGTCTTCTTTGGACGAGATATTGTCGTTCGAGCAAACAATTTCGGGGGACAGTGAAATTGTTGGATATTAATTAAATCCAGGTTACGGACGGAGTGTTTAAATTGAAAAGTTTTTCGTGACTTTCAATATTTGCATGTCTTTTCACTAGGCATTTCATCAAAATTGAAAATAAAAATGGAAGTTATTTTTTTTACAATACTGTTATTCTTGTATAAAAAAAATTTCGTTAATGACTCACTGCTGGGTTAAGGCTTTTTCTCCACTGAAAAAAGGTTTGATGCTCATATTACAGATTCAGCTTAAATGTGGCAGAATCTCATCCGATACATGCAGGTTTTATTACGATTGTTACATTTCACCAACCACGAGATGATAATAAATAAAATTTAAAAGCCTAAAAACTTAGTGTTCCTTGTTGGATCCGGATTTTTAAATCTTTCGCTTAAGTTCGACCTTTTCTATCCATTCGGCCATCTCAATTTTACTACATAAAATATAATATAAAACATAATAAATATTGAAATCATAAATACATTAACGCCATATTAAAAAATGTACACGATATATGAATATTTTCGTTTATAGTATTGATATTATATTAAAGACATTAAAATAAACATAATAATGGAAAATCTGGAATTGAAAGTGCTTCATGATTAAATTTGATAAAGTTTTCGTATTACATTTTGTAATCTTCAACACAATAAACTCGAAGTAAACGGTATAATTTTGTTGTCAGGATCTGGTAATCGCTCGTAATTGATTAAACATTATGCCTCATTCGAAGTGACAAATCCGTCCGAGCTATTAGTGCATTGTGATGGCGAAATAGCCCCCATTTTACTTTTAGACACAATCGTGCTAAATAAAATGTATCCACTATAGGGGACATGTGGAGTGTATATGACAGGATAATAAGCTCACACCCTATGACGAAATTGGTATTATACGATATATTTTTGAAATAAGATATTAATGTTATTGGTTCGGATTTATTTTGAAATTCGAACAGGTCTGTAGAGATTTATATAATGGGTAAAGAGACGGATTATTTGAACTAGTGTATGCGTAATTATAGTAGAGTCGCTGGAACAACTCACCGAAATGCTGCGTAGCCTAGGAGAGTCTTCCCGGTGTGTCGGTCTCGGTATAAACTTGGACACGACCAAGGTCATGTTCAATAGGCATGTCGTGCCGGGACCGATATACGTCGAGGGGAAACCTCTCGAAGTTGTTAGTGAATATACTTACCTAGGACAGATAATACAAGTCGGTAGGAACAACTTCGAGAAGGAAGCCGATCGAAGAATTCGCTTGGGATGGGCAGCATTTGGCAACCTTCGTGTCTTACCTGCCATGACATACGGTACCGAAACGTGGACACTAACTGCGGGGCTAGTCCACAAATTCAAAGTCGCTCAGCGTGCTATGGAGCGAGCTATGCTCGGAGTATCTTTGAAGGATAAGATCAGAAATGAAATTATCCGGAAAAGAAACGGAGTCACCGACACAGCTTGCAAAATTAGCAGGCAGAAGTGGCAGTGGGCTGGTCACGTATGTCGTAGGACCGATGGCCGTTGGAGCAGACGAGTCCTAGAGTGGAGACCGCGAATCGGCAAGCGCAGCGTAGGGCGCCCTCCAGCCAGGTGGACCGACGATCTTAAGTAGGTGGCGGGCACCAACTGGATGCGGAAGGTGGAGGACAGGGAGCTTTGGCGCACCTTGGGAGAGGCCTATGTTCAGCAGTGGACAACGATTGGCTGTTGATTGATTGATCGTATGCGTAAGTTAATCTCATTGTTCATTTATAAATAATAATAATAATAATAATGTCCTCCAGACCGATTTCGGCCACGGCGGCCAATCTCAAGAGAGATTAGCCAACTACGCAGGAGATATTATAGTGCACAAGTGTGTGCGCAAACACAGGTGCACTCTCTATTCCCTAACTCTCATAATCCGATGGGACGGCAATCCGACACGACCGGAAAGAGTTCAGGCGCAGGACCAACGGCTTTACGTGCTTTCCGAGGCACGGGAGTGTACACACTTCCAACTTCCACACTCCGGGCTGCTACTGAGAATTTTCTAACAGAAAAACCCAATAACTTTTTATTGGCCCGACCTGGGAATTGAACCCAGGACCTCCGGGACTGCGGCCTTGGCCAAGCCACTAGACCAATGAGGCAGTCATTTATAAATACACTAGTGCTATACCCGCGGCTTCACTCGCGTCATAATGCCAAATACCAATTTCCATAGCTCTTTATTCAAAAATGAAGCATTTTTATAAAATTTTTTATCCCAATTACCATAACCACTTTCAAAAATCCGTTCTTAGTGCTAACCTACTATATACCAGTAACTCGTAAGCAAATTTTCATGGTGCTAGCTCGAGTATTTTGCGCTGTGCGTTAATATGTCAGTCAGTCAATTATTATTTTATATAAATGGATTACAAAATACCTAACATTATTTTATAGTTTACTGAATAACCTATAGTTAAACGCTTGAAGTTACTTTGGTAATTTAATTGACATGAAATTTTACATTCGTACTTTCTTTTCCATTTCACAAATTTATTTTTAAACATTAGAATAAATAGTTAGAATTTTTGAAATTTGAATATTTCTCACAGACTAAATCGATAACCAGGGCCAATTGTATAATTAAAATTAGTTTCAAAGATTCAAAGGATTCAAAAGGTTGTCTCGAAGAGCTGGAAGCAAAAAGATCACCACACTGATTTTACTATACTCTAATAAGCTGAATATGATAATTTATTTATATATAACGTATGTGTAAAGTTTTATAGCCCGGTATATTCTGTTTTATAGCCCGGTATATTCTGTTTTATAGCCCGGTAATATTTTTTTTACTTTATAAATTACTTATTAAATACAATCATCGTTGTATTTACTTAACATAATCTATCGCTAATATTCGATGTTCATGTGTTATTACTGATAATATTGTTGTTACTATGTGTGACTTTGGTTAGAAAATAATTACTCAAAAATTTTTGTATATTTAAATTCAGTACTATAATAAATTATTTTATAAAAAAGCACATAAAGATTACATTCAATATATTGCGATCACTTTAAGCCAGGAGTTACTTTAGACAATAAAAGACTTCGGCAGAATCTCTGAAGCAGACATCGAAAGAAATGTTGACTTTATCTTGAAGTCGCTTTAATAAAATGCTCTACTGCCGCTTTTTATTCTAGGAAATATTCTGATAAGTTTCGATAAAGGCTTCGAAGGCGCGGGTTCTGATTTCCTTTCATTTCCTTTTAGGAAACTTAAATAGAACTGAGACTTCCCCGACGACGGGACACCGAATCAATTATTTGTGTTACGAAAGTTTTCTTCGATTTGCTCCGAATAATAGGGAAACCTAGTTCCCCTTATCTAATGTAATATATATTACGGAAAACTCTTCTAGGTCATCCCGATAAAGCAAATATTATTCTTATATATTAAATGTAATTCAAATTCGTTTTGAATTTTATTAATTCTTATAAATATTATATATTTATACATTAATAATTAACAGAATATATCAAATTTGATAATGTATGATTTTATTCTTAAAAAGGACTATTCTCGATTTTCATGTCTTGAACCTTTATAAAATATTATAACCTATTCCCCTGTTGTGTTGGACGCCAGTTACTTTTAATGTTCAAAAACAGCCTAAAATAAATAATTATTATATGAAAAATAACTCCTTACATTATTAGCATGATAAAATAAAATAAAAATATTTGTAAAAAGTAATTTAGTAAAATAAATAAAATTAATTAACGGCGTAAAAATATATTCATTATAATAAATATAAGTTCTTTTTATCTCGTAAAGCTCGGTTTAAGGTTTGGCGGTTATTCCACTCCGCTCCTCCATCGCGGCTATATGGACACGCAGCATAATAATATGCAGGTCTCTTTACGGTGTTTTCCTATAACCGCACTAATAAGCGCAAATTCAATAAAATCTCTATAATATTAAAACAAGCTGACAGCAATCCTCAACACCTTTGTTTAACGATCGTGCCCAGTGAGCCTGGTTTTGCGCGACGCGTGCATATCCTACTCCAACGCAGATTATGGAATGCTTTAAACGCAAAACAAAACCATAAATGAACAATAAATTTTGTTTTATAGCAATTTATTCAATATTGCAAAAATGTATTCGTTTTTTTAAAATGTTTTCGAGATCATATTCTATACTTAAATTTAATAAGTGTGAAATATAACACGATACCTAGTAAATAGTAAATAGTAAATGTATATTTAATATGGTTATTGGTTTGCCTTTTTTTAAAGCAGTAACTGGGCGACAGTTGGCGTATTTTTCGACGTTTTATTGGTAGCAAGTTTTTAAGACGGATCCTGACGATCCGTCTTTTTATTCCGAAAAATAAACGGTGCGACTAGAAGTAAACTCACATATTAGAAATAAAATAATATTTTCTTCTTAAATAGACTTACATAGTTCGCTTAATATTCTTATTTTTAAAGAACAATAAAATAAAATAATAAGAATAATATGCTTTATATACATATACTTTTCTTTTGTTTTTGAAAAGAAAATTATAATAGTATATTTGGAATAGAAACAGAAATAAAAAAATACATTCAATATAACAGAAATGGCGTCAAATCATCTCAAAACGTGGTAAAAGTTGCGAGTGGCTCGTCAGCAAATTATAGCTTAACTTTTGTATTGCCTTGGGGACGCAACTTTTGACGTAAAGCTAAACTTCTGATACAAACTTGTGATTTTCATTAAATTTTGTTATGACGTTATATTATATTTCATTTAAAACTATTGATTATTTAAATGTATATTAACAATAAATTATAAAATGAAACGAAGGTGAACTGTCTTTAATGATTATTTTTATTTATTAGACTATATTATTTAGATTTCTGATATAAGAATCACTCAAAACAAGATACATAATTATATTATATACAAATATTAGAAATTAGCGTAATTTATTTGACTTTTCAATTTTTAGGTCAAAAAGTAGTAATATTTTTTTAAGTTAGCGAAAAACGTTATAATTGTTTTTTTCGTTAAGAATTCATAACAAAATGTGTTTTAATAACAAAGTCTGCAAATATTTAACAATTTTCATGAAAAATAATAATATTTCTTAATAGTTGATACATAAAATAAAAATCGATTGCCATTTAAATTTGGTCGAATCACATTGCCGTCCAATTGGATTACGAGAGTGACGGAGTACATTTGTGTTAGCGCGTACTTTTTAAATTTCCTTTGGCTGATTTTCCTGTATTTCGGTCAGGAGGCATCATATAATATTGTTTAATCATTAACGTGTCATTATTAAATAGGTAACAACATTAGACAGCCAACATGGTCCCGCCCGGGATTTTACCACCAGAATGAATATTGAATTGAACTGAATGATAGATGGAAAGGAAAAAAAATAATTTACAAGAACGATAAGCGTATTTAACATAACTTCTGTTTTTTTTGTATCGTATCCTAATAACAACTTGAATATTTAAGCAATCAATACAAAACTTAAATGGGCGTTTACATTTAACTAACAGATAAAGGTGGGGCATAACCACACCTTTATTTATTCATATACATAAATTATTCAAAACCGTAACGACATTATGCGATGGGACGCGTGATAGTAACTAATTTTAATTTAATATGACGGCCGTTTTGGATAAAAAAATATAATTTGTGAAAATTTATTATATTTACGATGATTTTCGAAGCGTTCGTAATATTTTGTAGGAGCGTTAACCAGATGTTTTCCTTTTCACATTTATTTATTTTATTAGACACATTGATTTCATCCTCGATATGGGTATGATAAATTTTATTAATTTGAGGCTGTGGTTATAACAGTTTTTATTTCTACACCTGTTAGATTGTGGGTCATATCTTGTAATTTTATTTAAAACCAGTTCCGCATAACCAATTGGTTTGAATATAATTATGTTTAAGTGGCAATATAATCTAGAATGTAACTCATGTTTGCCCATTCGACAATAATCATTATTGAAAATTTGAATAAAATATTTATGAATTTTCATGTTTCGAACATTTTTTAATTGAAAACTTCTTTAGACGCGTTGCGCTGGTTTATCGTAGGGGATAGGGTAGCGTTTTGCGTCACTGACATGCTAATGTTAGTAAAATAAAATCATTGAAAGAACAAATAATTTAAGTATTGTGGATATTAATGAAGATAATATTGATTGAAATTTATGTAAATACTAACAGTTTATACAAATAATATAAGTGTATTTAACTATAACTTATTTAAATTAAGCTGTATTAATATCTGATGAATGAAGCTTTATAATAAAAAAAGTTTCAAGTTTACACTCCTATCGGCAGTTCCTATGACTGCCTGTATTTTTTAAGTTTCTATTTTCATTTTTTTTTGATGAAAAACTCTTTCAATGGCTTCCAAATATAAAAAAAAAGCAGTTACCAATCATATGAGGAAAAATGTGAGTTTTATCTTTGCCTATTTATGTATGGATAGATGTAATTTAACTGTCGAGCAAAAGCTATTTTTAAGAAAAGTATATGTTGTTATATTTTTTTAGAATAAATTATTTATTATTTTGATTATTGTTTTTACGTCAATAGTATTTTAATGAATTTTATAAAAAAAAACATTTACACAGAAGGCAAAAGACTATTCCATATTTTATATATTTATTTATTATATTTTATTGAGCTATTGACATATATTTCGATGTATAAAAAAAAGAAATATTAAATGTACAATCTGAGAGTTAAATCAATCTTAAATAGATTCCCTTTCGACACAATCACGATTTTTTTCATCAAATTTAAAATAATAGTTTTTAAAAAAAATTAAATAAATATAGGCAAGCGTGCTACATCTTAGACCGTGTCGATGCTTAACATCAGGCAAGTCAACGGTCAAACGCTGGCCTATTAATAGTAAAAATAATAATAATAATAGATTCGATTTAATTATTAATTTCGACCGTTCGACGTAACACCTTAGCAGAAGCTGTCTTTTATATAATGAAAAAAAAAACATTTGCAAGCACGTGAAAATGGTAAATATGTTAACATAAATGAATACACCATACACACACATTTACATTTAGAATCCTATTCATCTAAGAAGTGTAATTATTATTTACCTATTAAGCGCAATATAGGTCACATTCAATTAGTTACATTTCACGAGGCAGTCAATTCATTATGTCACAAGCCTTCTTAGTTTATTGGTTATTAGTTACACTATAATATCGTTTGCAATATCCATCCGCTTCTTAAGCCATCGAAGTGGCATCCAGTAATTGGTAGACAATAATATTATATGAAGGACCGGCGTAAATTGAGCTCATATTCTACTAAGCATACGAGAAACTAAGGATGTATGCAAACAAGATATAATGTAGTAACATTTAAAGTAAATATTTTTACAGTTTTATATTGTTAATACGTATTACTATTTGTTAATGAATACATTAACTCGAAAATAAATAAAATCCATTGAGGTGAATTATTGTGGTCACTTTTTCGTTAACATGTATTTTATGCATGGTATTCGAAATCCAATGTAGATGCATAATGCATCATAAATGACTTGATTAAATTCATAAATAAATATTATACATCGATCGAAGGGCGGTATGTCTTATTACAGAAGTAGTTCCAGAATTTGAGTTCCCGAAAATCTGCAATCTTAGGGTCAAACCCGGCTCATGCTGATAAAAAGTTATTGGGTTTTTCTGATTTGCAACAAAAACAGCATCTTTTTTTAATCATTATAATTATAAGTAAATTGTTTTGAAATACGTCGTGATGTAGTCATATATATCGCATTGCTGAGAAAGGCTTCCTCACATTAAAGATAAGCTTTTGGAATTTTTTTAAGTAAACAGCTCCTCTGCAAGTAAATGAATATACAAGACTTTCATTTAATTATTAATTTTTATTTACTAGCTATGATGTTATATACATCTTCCCTGCGAGTTCATTACATTACATAAACATAAATTAAGCGCATGAAAACTTACGGGTGTACTTATAAACGTTGCTTATAGCTGTTTAGTTAAACACTGATTTCACTTTTTCTGACATTATATAATGTCATTCGAAATTTGACATTCGAAAGAAAAAGAGCATTGCTTAACTCGTTAGCAATTACTGCACGGATTTGAACATGTTATTTCGGTAACTCTGTTGACACAGAGGTGACCCTCAGCTTTAAAGAGTGGGTTTTTCAGCTTTTAAGTATGGGAAATTAATGATAAGTGGAAAAAAAACGTACTCAGATAATTCGTTTTTCAAAATTTGCAGTTATTTGTCTAGCCTCTTTGCAAAGTAAATAGTGTGTTTGCTTCTTTATTTTCAAAATATCTGTACATTTAGAGCAATTAACCGGCGCGTATCTAGAGGCAATTGGGAAGGCACTCTGTAGCGTACTTATCTCGATGATAACGATTATTGGCGTACATTAGCCTCCGCTGGAAGTCTGTTCACGAATTTTGTACCCGACTGAATTCTAAGGAAGTATTTTCTTGAAATAATAATTAGAGAAACGATTTTGTTTAACAGTTTAAGTCTTAATCTTTATAGCTTTATTTTACTAAAAAAATATGTTAAGCTTGATTGTTTTTTTGACAAGTGGTAATTTTAATAGGAATCCTTGTAAAGAGCTCTCTAAATACGAAAATCATAGTTAGATAAAATTATTTTTTATATTTTTTGAAGTAAGTAACTGGTGAGTGAGCCAGTGTAATTACAGGCACAAGGGACATAACATCTTAGTTCCCAAGGTTGGTGGCGCATTGGCGATGTAAGCGATGGTTAAAATTTCTTATAATGCTAATGTCTATGTGTGTTGGTAAACACTTACAATCAGGTGGCCCATATGCTCGTCCGCCTACCTACTGTATATATATATATATATATATATATATATATATATACAGTAGGTAGTATATATATATATATATATATATATATATATATATATATATATATATAAAACATTGTTAAAACATCTCGAAAAACGTCTTAAGCTCCAATATTACAAATAGCTAAAGTAAACTTTGAAGAATAATTCTCTTTTACTATTTATGTTTATTACACTGTCACAACTATTGATTTTATAACTAGAATTTGTTTTCCTCATCCATCTAACTTGTTAAACAATATTTGACGTGCGTGGGCATGGATCTGTCCTGTGTAGGTGCAGGCCCACGTGGTCATAATTCTTTTGTTCTGCTTTCTAGTTTGTTAAACTTGAATACAATATGAGTGTTTTAGTATTCGTATGCAAAAATGTAGCTTACATTTGTTATCCATTGTGTATCAAAGTTGTGACGTTTGAAATATTTAAACTGCTTTAAATATTCTTGAGCATTATTTTTTTTATTTGGAAGGATAGAATTTTTTTTTTTAAGATAATAAATGTTGAATAGAATTTCAGTTCATTCGATTCGACTGATCGCTCTTAAATCTCATAATGAAATCACGACAGATAAAAAAAAACTTAACATATTAAAAGCATATGACATAGTCATCAGTCGACATTAGTCGATCTAACCATAAAAATCCCTATTACCTTGTATTTAAAGCACATAATTGATTTTTTGTATTAATCAGTCCTTGGCGATCAATATCTGACGCATTCATCGATATATCGTAGCGACAATACCATTAAATCTCCGTACATCGATATGATAATGCAGCGCAAAGAAAAGACGTAAAATTTTATTGCATTATAGCCTTTCTGTTTATAGTCATAAGGACATTTGTAGTCTACGTCTGTATAGTATCGACCAACGCATACCATTTCTTTGTGTAAACACTTATTATGGTGATGAGATGGGCGAAACCCCCATTGATATACGTTCGAACTTATTGTCATTATTATTGGTGTACCCGTATTTTAAAAGGCAATTTATTCGGGCTCTTGATGGGACATCGATAATGCATAGTCACGTGATGTTGTTTTTTATGCAAATAACTGTCCGTTTGTTTGATTTTAGATAACATATTTGAATTTGATTTTTGATTGGTTTTAAATTATAATAATATGTTGAACTTTAAAGTAAATCATAATAAGTTAATGCCATGAGTCAGAAGCACCTTCAATTTCTCAAAAGCCTATATTATTTACAAACCTAATATAAAATATAACGTAAATATTCGTTTTAAAAAATGTAAATAATGTATTATAGATTGAAAGCTCATGCTCATGCGCTTCTCTCTTGTTATATCAAATCGCCGTCTAATCCAACTATGACACTGAGTAAATAGAAATAGCTATGGTTACGCTTACCCTACACTAAACTACAATATCTACTTCATAACTGGTCCGTTCATTGCAGCTTCTTTAAAAAATAGTCAGGAGAACTTCATTATCATTATCCCAATCATTAGCTCAACACAAATGAGTAAAAACATCTCTCTATGCAAATATATAGAACAGCCACGTATTTAATTTTTGACCCGATTGCACTCATACATTTGCATTTTTTTCAAACACGACGCTGATAATACTGAAGCAAGACTTAAATCAATCACACTTAAAATACCAAACAATTTTATTTCGCATCAACCATCACGTGAAGATCAAAGCTATAAATCCCAATTAAAAATCGTTCCAGATAATTGTGAAGATATTCCTCTTACACCCACTATTAAATTTCAAACCCTTTATGCCACAGCTATACGAGAACGAAACCATAGAATTGGTATTTACCCAAATTAAACGATCGCTGTAATTGATATAAATGGATGTTTCTAGTTAAAGGTAATTGGTGGTGAAACAAGGACTGCATTAGAACCCGGATAAGTTACCAGTTAATTGTTTCAAGTCAGGATAATTCAAAATGACAGTATATTATAGGCTTTAATGAACTTGTTAAGTCAATTGACCGTCTTGGTTTAACTGTGAAATAAGCGCAATAGAATTTTGCAGTTTCGATAATGATTGATGATAACATTCGTTATTAATGTTTATTGCTTTTTAATTAATTTGGTATTACATTGTAAAGTTTTCCGATATAGATTTTACAATAAAAAATCGTTGTTGATAATACCAAGAAGAACCGCCTTGATATTCAGTAATCAATACGTAAAACTTAGACCAAACGATGAATTGCGTTTTCGAGACAGTATTAGTATATAATACTTACTAACATCATAAATGCAAAACTAAGTTTGTGTGTTTGTTACGCTTTGACGTCTTAACTACACAATCGATCATCATGAAATTTTTCATACACGTTGTTAGAGGTACAGAAAAGAGTATAGGGTACCTAAGACTTCTTCCTCATAGGCGGAGGAAGCCGCAAGCGGAAGATAGTATTATTATATAAATGACAGTTATTGACGTCATAAGCGCGAATTTCATGTTCTTGTTTCTATATAAAGTATTAAATCTACGCTACTTCAACAAAATAAAATACAAAAATTCCTGCCGATTTTTTCTTTCACGAGTTAATGAAATGATATCACACAAAGGGACAGTATTCAGGGCGTATTACATTCGCAACACGTTTTCATTTACCGAGGGCACCAATTGATATAAAAAAATGATGTTAATTAATATGAAAAGCGATTGACATCATTTATCGTCGCATCTATATGTTTTTATTACCGTAACGATTGTCGTTTACCAATAAAATTCAAATGGAATCGTGTGAACGCATATTAGTATGTTCAGTATGGTCGTCATTGTTTTCAATTGCTTGTAAAATGTACCAAATTGACTATCGTTTTCGTCTCTTTTACAATATTGATATATAAAATTGTAGGTCACCCGCTGTGTTACGTTTGGTTAGAATTATTTTTCTATAGCATAATCTATTAAACCGTGACTCTGATGTAGTAAACTTTATATTGGATTTGGTATGGTAACATTTATTACGCTTTTACTGCACGAATAATAAGTAATGTAATGGAGAGACGCGTGACATTCAGAACGTTGTAAATATTTTATTATTATACTATAACAAAAAAAAACCTTAATTAAATAACTGACGAAACATATAAAACCTTCTCAGAAGGCTAATAATTAAATACATTTAATATAAGGTAACTATTGCATTAGGAGCTGGATTCTTTCAGCTTTCTTGTCTGTCTTGTCCAAGGAGTTCAGGTAGGCTTTTCCTCCTCGGTTCTCTTAATGATACAATAGAAAGGGCTCTTATCACCATCACCGTCCCTGCTCATTTAGTTTCATGGAATTAGTCGTGAATATGGCAAAAGACCTGATCGAATGACACTGGTTCCCTGGGGACGGGGACGGGTATTGTGGGGCGCTACATGCGTTGACACATTGACCTCGTCTCGTATCAAGCAAACATGAAAGGATTGAAAAGATAAACAAACGATGTAAATATTCGTCTCTTATTCCAAAATGTCTTTGTTCCTTTTGCAATTGAATCACTTGGACCCTGGAGTGATAGCGCTAAAACCATTACTAACATCCCGTTTTAGTGCCTCCACTGGTGACAGGCGGGCAAAGGACTTCACTTTTCGCTCAAAGGATCGCAGTCGCGATTCAACGAAGAAATGCTGCATTCTTGCTAAGTTGCATAGTTCGTACAGTAATTATTTAATTATTATTTGTATTTACTTTAGTCCTTAATTTAAATAATTCTTGTATAAATAAAATAAAATATCATGAAAGTTTCTTATAAGGAAAAAAAACAAGCTATCACACTAGACTTGGCATTTGATATAACACTAAGTACGTCTGATTCACAGTTGGCCGCTGAGTGCAAACTTTCCTAATAAATAAACCGTATTTACACCGATGTCAAACTCCACGCTCAGTATCTCTAACATTGAACTCGACTGGTGCTTTTTGTTGTAACCACATAAATTTGTCCCTCTTACCCGCATACAACATATTCTAGCCCTTTATGAGTAGGGTCACAGGAAACTCAACAATTTATACCTTTTAATCGTCTATTAATGAAGTTTCACCGCTGAAAACGTGTTTTAGGACATTCGAGGTTTGTTCTGTCTAAGTGATTTCTGAAGTTTTGTTTGTATTTAGTGCTATTGTTGAACAAATTAACATTTTAAATGAATTATACACTATAAGGTTATACATATATATAGGTATATCACCATAAGGTTTAACTATTATTATATTTTAATTCTAAGTACACACGAATGTTATATTCATTAGTGTATTAAGTACTAACACTTAGTGGTAGGGCTTTGTGCAAGCCCGTAGGTAGGGACCCACTCATCATATATATCGCCAAGCAGCAATGCTTAGTATTGCTGGGCGAGTGAGCCAGTGTAATTACAGGGACATAATATCTCAGTTCCCAAGGTTGGTGGCCTATTGGCCATGTAAGGGATGGATAATATTCTTACACTGCCAAAGTCTATGGGCGGTGATTACCACAGGTGGTAATATCAGGTAACATTACAATAAAAAAATATATAAAAGTCTCAAACGTGGGAATTTCACATTCTGGACGTTCGCTGAACTATTAAGGTTCAAATATAGTTAAAAAATATAATATTATTTCGCTGTTCATATATCTGTTTTACTCTTTTATTAACGAATACTTTTTAAATGAATCCCTAAATCTCAAGGAAAGAACGCAGTTGTATTTTATTAATAAAAGAATATTTTAATCTAATTATTTTCGAGATCTATTCAGAAAAATTGTTAAGACCATTAATAATATTTGGATACATTATAAAGATGTTTATGTTTGGAAAAATGACTTCCGAAATTGTCTTTTTCCTCACAGTGAGCTGCCAAGCATCGCGCGCTGCCAACTGTGCCAGGGGAATATTTCGTGCCAAATAAACTATTTTTACTATCCTGACGTGACCTCAAACGTTCAATCCTAATAATAGAGATATCGATTATTTATTTACTTCAAGATTACTATCAACTCTGACATAGCAAAGGTAATTACGATTTAGTATTTATTCTCATCTCAGTCTTCGTAGTAGACTATTGAATGGTAGGGCTTTGGGCAAGATCGTCTGGGTAGGTACAACCCACTCATCAGATATTCTACCGCAAAACAGCAATACTTGGTATTGTTGTGTTCCGGTTTGAAGGGTGAGTGAGCCAGTGTAATTATAGGCACAAGGGACAGAACATCTTAGTTCCCAAGGTTGGTGGTGCATTAGCGGTGTAAGCGATGGTTAACATTTTTTACAATGCTTATGTCAATGACGTTGGTGACGACTTACCATCACATGACCCATATGCTCGTCCGTCTACCTATGTAAAAAAAAGTAGTAGATTGGATAATAAAAAACGCTGATAGCATTAACAATACGAAAATGCTTATAAAATTCAATTTTAACGAAAGTATTGTGATAAGCTACGTAGAATTAAAATTAAATGTCATAATAAAAGTTTATTTCCAATTTAAAAGAGAATATAAATTATTACTGTGATATACTTCTATAGATAGATAATTACGTCTCACGGACTTTTCGGTATGATATTTAGATATATACTATATACGTGTATATTTATTATAGTAACACTGTGCTGATTTAAAGGCAGCATGTGATATATATTTAATTGTATTCTATAATAAATATCTATTACCTCCATATCTTACGAATCTACTCGTAACAAGTAAATTTGATTCATTATCATATTATTTTAAATATACCTTCAAGATTAAACTAAAAAAGCGCACTTTATAAAATTATTTGTGACAACTTGCGGGTATAATAAAAAAATAACTGCGATCAATTTACGATCTGACGCATATTTATTCTTAAAAAAAAATATTAGCTTAGTGATAAAATATCATAAAAAAATCCTATAAGGTTTCGTTGACACGTCATTGACACATTGTCATTCTCGAATATCGTCGTAGTGACATTTGATTTTGAGGTGAAAATATATCGATTACGAGCGGAAGCGATACTAAGTGATGCGGAAACTATTCGTGCAATCATAAATACATTAACGTATAAAGTGTCTTTTTTGTCCCTATGTTATATAGGTCGATGTTATATAGTCGAGATGGCTCAGGGAAAAAATAAAAAATCAGTGAAAAAAATTTAAACGAAGATTGTGGGACCAAAATCGGGTCAACTGTAAGTTTTCATTTGCCTGATTTTGTATTTAATATCGTGAAAACATTGAGGAAGTATGCATGTTGGATGTAATGCGAACCACCACCACAACCCACTTCGGAACAGCTGTTTTTTCCTCAAAGAAGAAAAGGAGACCTGCTAAGTCCAGTAGCAGGTAAGTACATTTACAGGTTTTATAACATCAAACTTAAGGTTAAGATAATAAAACATATAGACATTAAGAAAAATGAATTTACCTCATAAGTGTAATAAAATTATTACTAAAGTTATTCGCCGTAAAACTTTTTTACGAGCACCGCTCGTTTCAAAACATTGTCCGCTGACGTTGTTTATTCAATGCAGTATTTTATGATAGTAATATTAAAAGGACAAGACATTTAATGTAGCGTGTTACCGTTCCTAATATTGTCCCTTATAAAAGAAAATTACTTTTCATTTTATACTAGATTTTCTCTCATCTTTGTCTAGAATCTTGTTTTATTTCATAGATGATAATTCTAGAGAATGAAAACGCTTAAAATAGGAAAGATCTGAACCTCTGGCTGTTATATTCTTGTACAAACTAAACTTGTACTTCTATGCAATGCATTTTTTTTTTTTGTTAAAAAGCACATATTATCATTTTAATACCCATAAAGTATTTTATAAAATATAAAATAAATCGATCTACCCTCAAACATTTATCATTAATTAACTAATTAATTCTGACTTAATCATATTTTATGGTTAAGCGGTTAAAGCTGCGAATTTGTTTTTATTTCAACCGGAACATATATTAAAAATATAACATCGTTAAACCTTCAATTTATACACCGAAGTCCACTAAATCCTGGTTCATTAGAACGCGTATCTGTCGGACATTCGTCTGATGTTCATTGGGTTACAAATGGATATTCGATAAACGGTTATCATAAAAACCTATCACCTGTCTCCTTATACAGCGGGCTGTGGTTATAATTAATAAAAAATAAAAACTGACGAGTGGATCCCTAAAACGCATTTAATTCTTGATAACAGTAACAAATTGGATAAAGATAGCACGGCTCAGAGACATCGAGATCGTAAGTGCATTGGCTTGATAAGTCGTGTAATGTAGAAAAGTAACGTGGATAGAGATTTTATTTAATAAAATTAAAAACAACCCCCGATTTGCAATTAATATATCAAATATGATATTATAAATTGTAAGCAAATAATATTTATTTATTTTCTATTCGAATAAAGATATTTTGAAAATCGATTTTTATCGAATGTCATTTATAATCTGTGTTGAAGTGAATTGGAATGGAAAGTTATTTTTTATTAGACCAGATGAGTCTCTCTATTTACGAAAATCGAAAATTAACGTTATATAGGTTTGGTTACGTATTTAATAGCTGTGATTAACAATTTTGTTTAAATTTCGTGCAACAATATTACGTATTCATCAAAATGTGTTGCATTAGGATAACGTATAGAGCAGATTTCGGACACTTTTTAATATCAGCCAATAAAAACTCAATTAAACACAACAGAAAAGGATAATGTAATAAAATAATTGTAATATCTAAATTATCATTATTAAAATTTACTTCGATACGCTACTTGCTTCTTTAATGTATTAAAATAATTAACGACACCCCGTGGCTTTTAGTTTTACGTAGTTAATTGAATAATTTCCCAGATATAACGCTTATGTCGGAAATTCACATCTAAATCCATAACAATTATAATTTCATTGCTAGTAACGTTTTACATTGAAAGATAAAAAAGTAATCAATGAACACAATCGGTTCGGATCAATCGTTTATCTTTAAAAAGAAAAAAGTACTTTTTGTATATTTTAGGCATGTGTTAATTTTAAGTATTATAAATAAATATTCATTCGATTTTTTTTTTTTATGAATGATAATCTCTGTAATATTTCAATAAGGTAATATGTACATAAGATGATCCACACAATACTTTCCTTTGTCCTCAACGCCGAGTCTCAGCATTTCGATACCGCCGATGTTCATAATCTCGTAATGTCAAAGGTATTTAATTTGAATATCACTTGTTATCTCTATCCCATACTTTAAATTTATCGATGAAGCGCCTATCTCGAGAATAAATTGTATTGTGAATAAAAACACCGAACAAAGTCGATTAAAATGATTTGACGTCGTTTACGGAGGATAAGAATAAAATATATAATATTTTTCACATAAAATTAATGGAAGAGAATAGATTTTTTTGTATATTGTATTCATTTATTTTTGTACTCGAAATACAAAATTATATATCAAATTAAATATGACTCTTCATTGTATGATATTAATAATATATAAAAAAATGAATGTTAGTGTATCTGTTTAAGATTAATATACTTCCAATGTTATTGGCCAATTAATATGTAAGAAACATGTATATATTTGGACAAGTTATTTATACTATAATCCCTGTCGGACTAATAGATGGCTCTGTAGTACAAATCCCGTAGCATTCAACCAATCGCAATTACAATTGTCATGGCAGCTATTCATACGACAAAATTAGGTTTTTTCTCGATGTCATCTTTCACTAATGATGTTGAAAAAAATGTTAAAATTCGTTCTGCCTAGATTTTACCACGAATCCGTAAGGTTTATGCAGCGGTTCTAACCACTGGACCATCACGTCTTTTTAAAAACTTCATAGAAGAAACAAGTAGATTTTTAACTTTTAGTAGCGATTAACGTAAATTAAGTATTTAATTTACGTAATAATGATAAATAGGCACGATTCCTCAAAGCATTAAGGTATCGATACACTGTACATTTAATACTAATGCACCTTTGTATTGCTCGGGTGTGGCGCGATCTTTATCAACGAAGATCATACGAACGTTCAATCATTCCTTGTTAAGCTTATCATACAATGGATATGTCCATTAGTAATTTCATATTCAGCCTTCTTTAGTTCACAAAATCTGAAGTTAAAACGATTTACTTAAATAGCAGGTAAAAAAATTTTTTGGGGATTGTTTATTATATAAAAATAATAAATAGTAATAGCTTGTACATGTTTAGTGCTGGTCGTATTTCTGTACAACTCTTGAGGAGAAGATGGAGCTCTTTCCACTACGCTGTTGTGACAGAATTTCATCAATGCATGCAAAAATTCAAACACTTACCATCAGGTTGCCCATATGCTCGTCCGCCTTCCTATTCTATAAAAAATGTTTAAAGAATAATAGCAATGTCCGTTTTTAAGCAATTATTAATATACATATTTACCTCTTTTAGGCGTAAAGCTTCTATTAGGATCTAAGACAGATAGCCTAAGGTGCCACGATCAACTTGTGACTTATACATCCCTAGTAAATCCCTAGGTAATCCCTTAAACCATTCCACTCATAAATCTTCATGAATTCATATGGAATCATAATTTTATAAGATAAATTAAATATAAATTTCGCATCGATTGGAAATGTAAATTATATAGAAAAAAATACAGTCATTACTCTATCTAATTGAACTATTGTTTAATAATTTTTTGGGCAAAATACTAACCATAATATCAAAGCTAGTAATCAAAATGTAATTCGATTTAAAGTAAATAGTATTTACATGTATTGAATGAAAATAATTGTAACGCACTTTCAAATAAATATTTCGATATTCAACACTTGTGTTATTATAATTTTCAATATTAAATATAAGCATCTATGTAATCAATACGATTTGAAATATTACATAACACGAACGTTACTTGTCAATATTGTACGAAAACATGTTTGCTCAATTTGAAGAATTTTTTGGTATTCATAACATGTTTTTATTATTATAATTTTAATGACAACACCATTGGTCTAGTTATAAGTCTGGGGTTCTCATTCCCGATCAGGCCATTAAATTATTGGATTTTTTCTGACAAGAAACTCTTATCGCTGCCTGAAGTTGGAAGTGGTCAGTGTGTGCTCTTTGATTCCAAAACAGTTGGCTTTTCAAGATGAATAGCTGGTGTGACCATAATAGATCAGGACGAGAAGAGTTTGTTTTATGCAATAGCTCATTAAAGAAAACAAGCGACTTTATTAAAAGGTGAACTTTTTTATGTTGCAAGTTAACAGAAAAACTAAAATAAAACATACATTCAATTTATAGTTAAATAAATACCACTAAATTTATATAATTTAACATTTATTTACCGTTCTTTCATGTTTATTGATTCAACAACCATTGTGTAAAAAGCATTAACACGCAAGCCATGAATTAAAAAATATAACATAAATTTTATAGTAAGAATATTTTAGTCATTAGAAAATAAAATATATTTATTGACCCAAAGAAATATTGCCATCAAATAAGCAAGTATTTCGGCTATGGGACGACTTTATTGTGATGTGTCACGAATACAGCCCGTAAAAGCTGTTTGAGGTAAAAATTTCGAGGTATGTTATTCAAAAATGATTTGCATATCGCTGTAGTTGTCGCGTTAACTTGTAAGTTGCGTGTAAACGACCTATCGTCACTTCTCATATTAAAATTTTATTGATATCATTTGTCGTATGTCCAACTATTTTATTGTTGAGTTTATTTTGCTGGCTTATTTTAGTAAATTAATATTTTAATTTATGTTATAAAACTACAAGCAATAGTAGTAAGAGCATCTAAACGACCCACTGCTGGGCTAAGGCCTTTCATTTTGAAGAGATTTAGTGCTTATTCCATCACACTACTCTAATGCAGAGCTTAGTGGACACAATAAAATAGCAAACTTGATTCGACACATGCAGTTTTTCTGACGATGTTATAAAAATGAATTATAATTACAATTAAAGAACACAAAAACTCGGTAGTTGGTAAATATAAAGATGTAAGTTTAAAATAATAGGTCATCTCAAGCCAATTCCAATACAGTATTGTGTAGCTTAATATTTGGTATCCCTTTTTAACATTCAAATTTAAGTGAAGACACAATATTAATCTAAAGTAGTAGAAGCAAGAAGCAAGACATATCTCTCTCTTTCTATCTTAATTAATTACTTAATAAGGTGCCGTCATTATGTTCATAGTTTTTTTTTTATTAGTAAATTATTATAGTATTGTTATAACTATTTATATTTTTTAATACTTGCTCACGTCATATGTAAATTATAGTTGAAAGTCAAAGTGCTTGTGGCAGATTTTTTTTATAAGCACAACATGCATATATTAATACGAAGAGAGCAAATGAAGTTGACTTCTATTTTTTCCCCATAGGGCTTAATGAGCGTTGCGTCCAAGCTGCTTGCAAATATGATTTTTTGAGTAATTAG